>NC_056741.1:1143476944-1143554444 GCF_019279795.1 Protopterus annectens | reverse complement strand
TTGTAACCTTTTCTATTATGCCACCAGTAAGTGAAGTAATGACTCCCATTATGTTCACTGTTTTGGCTGGGTTTATAATTTTGTCCACACTGCACAGAGAAACGTCCAGCCAAGGCTCTGAGTAATTTACAGGTCATATTATTCTCCTTTCAGATATTCACTACACTGTAGTATAGTACATATCAAATAACTGCTACACTACAGCACATTATATATCAACTAATAGTTTCACTGTAACATGGAACATAACAAACAGTGGCTACAATGTAGCACAGTACATATCAAGTAACTGCTACACTACAGCACATTATATATCAACTAATAGTTTCACTGTAACGTGGAACATAAACAGTGGCTACAATGTAGCACAGTACATATCAAGTAACTGCTACACTACAGCACATTATATATCAACTAATAGTTTCACTGTAACATGGAACATAACAAACAGTGGCTACAATGTAGCACAGTACATATCAAATAACTGCTACACTACAGCACATTATATATCAACTAATAGTTTCACTGTAACATGGAACATAACAAACAGTGGCTACAATGTAGCACAGTACATATCAAGTAACTGCTACACTACAGCACATTATATATCAACTAATAGTTTGACTGTAACATGGAACATAACAAACAGTGGCTACAATGTCGCAGAGTACATATCAAATAACTGCTACACTACAGCACATTATATATCAACTAATAGTTTCACTGTAACATGGAACATAACAAACAGTGGCTACAATGTAGCACAGTACATATCAAGTAACTGCTACACTACAGCACAGTATAGATCAACTAATAGTTTCACTGTAACATGGAACATAACAAACAGTGGCTACAATGTAGCACAGTACATATCAAGTAACTGCTACACTACAGCACATTATATATCAACTGATAGTTTCACTGTAACATGGAACATAACAAACAGTGGCTACAATGTAGCACAGTACATATCAAGTAACTGCTACACTACAGCACATTATATATCAACTAATAGTTTCACTGTAACATGGAACATAACAAACAGTGGCTACAATGTAGCACAGTACATATCAAGTAACTGCTACACTACAGCACATTATATATCAACTAATAGTTTCACTGTAACATGGAGCATAACAAACACTGGCTACAATGTAGCACAGTACATATCAAATAACTGCTACACTACAGCACATTATATATCAACTAATAGTTTCACTGTAACATGGAACATAACAAACACTGGCTACAATGTAGCACAGTACATATCAAGTAACTGCTACACTACAGCACATTATATATCAACTAATAGTTTCACTGTAACATGGAACATAACAAACAGTGGCTACAATGTTGCACAGTGCATATCAAATAACTGCTATACTACAAGACATTATATATCAACTAATAGTTTCACTGTAACATGGAACATAACAAACACTGGCTACACTGTAGTATAGTACATATCAAGTAACTGCTACACTACAGCACATTATATATCAACTAATAGTTTCACTGCAACATGGAACATAACAAACACTGGCTACACTGTAGTATAGTACATATCAAATAACTGCTACACTACAGCACATTATATATCAACTAATAGTTTCACTGTAACATGGAACATAACAAACACTGGCTACACTGCAGTATAGTACATATCAAATAACTGCTACACTACAGCACATTATATATCAACTAATAGTTTCACTGTAACATGGAACATAACAAACAGTGGCTACACTATAGTATAGTACATATCAAGTAACTGCTACACTACAAAACATTATATATCAACTAATAGTTTCATTGTAACATGGAACATAAACACTGGCTACAGTGTAGCACAGTACATATCAAGTAACTGCTACACTACAGCACATTATATATCAACTAATACTTTCACTGTAACATGGAACATAAACAGTGGCTACAATGTAGCACAGTGCATATCAAATAACTGCTACACTACAGCACATTATATATCAACTAATACTTTCACTGTAACATGGAACATAACAAACACTGGCTACAATGTAGCACAGTACATATCAAATAACTGCTACACTACAGCACATTATATATCAACTAATACTTTCACTGTAACATGGAACATAACAAACACTGGCTACAATGTAGCACAGTACATATCAAATAACTGCTACACTACAGCACATTATATATCAACTAATACTTTCACTGTAACATGGAACATAACAAACAGTGGCTACAATGTAGTATAGTACATATCAAGTAACTGCTACACTACAGCACATTATATAACAACTAATACTTCCACTGTAACATGGAACATAACAAACAGTGGCTACAATGTAGCACAGTATATATCAAATAACTGCTACACTACAGCACATTATATATCAACTAATTCTTTCACTGTAACATGGAACATAACAAACACTGGCTACAATGTAGCACAGTACATATCAAATAACTGCTACACTACAGCACATTATATATCAACTAATACTTTCACTGTAACATGGAACATAACAAACAGTGGCTACACTGTAGTATAGTACATATCAAGTAACTGCTGCACTACAGCACATTATATATCAACTAATAGTTTCACTGTAACATGGAACATAACAAACAGTGGCTACAATGTAGCACAGTACATATCAAATAATGGCTACACTGTAGTGTTCCATATCAACTAAAGGCTACGCTGTAGCTCAGTACATAAACATTACAAAAAATTAGTGCTTTCATTCTTTTAATTGTTAGAACTTCTTCACAATCTAAAGTTCTATTGATTAAAAGAATAAAAGCACTAATTTTTTGTATTTTTTCTGTGATGTGCATTTTACCCACATAAATAATAGTTGCACTGTAGCACAAGACATATCAGACAATTTCTGCACTGTAGCACAGTACATACCAATGGCTACAGTGTAGCATAGAATGTACCAACTTATGGCTACACTGTGGCACTTTACACATCTTATAATGGCTACACTGTAGCACAGTACATATCAAACAGTAGATACACTGTTGCACAGTACATATCAAATAACGATACACTGTAGCACAGTACATATCAGTGGCTACACTGTAGCATATTACATTATCAAACTATGGCTACTCTGTAGTGCATTATATATCAACTAGTGGCTACATTGTAGCACAGTACATATTAACTAGTAGCTTCTCTGTAACACAGTACATATCAACTAATACCTTCACTGCAAAACTGTATATATCAAATAATAGCTACAATGTAGAACAGGACATATCAAGTAAGTGTATATTGTAGCACATTAAATATCAAACAGTGGTTACACTGCAGCATGGTACATATCAAATAATGGCTACACTGCAACACATTGCATATCAACTAAGGCTACACTGTAGCACTGCACTTATCAACTGATGGCTACACTGTGGTGCATTACACATCAAATAATGGGAACACTGTAGCACAACACACATTAGTGGCTTCACTGTAATACAGTACATATCAAATAATAGCTACACTGTAGCACAACACATATCAAATAATGGCTGCACTGTAGCACAGGACATATAAAATGTACAGTGTAGCACAAGACATATCAAACAGTGGTTACACTCCAGTACTGTACATATCAAACAATGGCTACACTGTAACACAGTACATATCAAACAATGGCTACACTGTAACTCAGTACATATCAATCAATGGCTATACTGTAACACAGTACATATCAAACAATGGGTATACTGTAGCACATTACATATCAGGTAATGGCTGGATTGTAGCATATTACATATCAGCTAATGGCCACATTGTAGCACAGTACATATCATTGATGCCCCCTGGCAAGCTATTCAATACCAAAAGTAGCAAATTTTATAGAAGTGCATAATGCAGACATTACAGCCACCATCAGAATTCAAATACTATTACAATAGTTGCTGATAGGCAGACATATCTAACAAATTATACATAACATTTTTTAATGAATGACATACATGTAGCCTGTCTTCCAGCAAGTGGCTCAGCTGGTACTAAAGTTGCTCTCTGACATACTATGGTGCCTCTGATGCACCTTTTCTACTATTTTTAAAATTCCAGGCTCTTTCATTCATACAAGTTATGTAGCCCAAGAATCAATGCAAACTAATCTCAACCCTCATATTTATAATATTGTCATACATCCTCTCCACATACATACATTAATTAATATGCAACCTTCATCTTTTGTAGGCTGACACCTCTCTCTTGATGAAAAGTAAAATACCTTGACGTACACATGACTTACCCTCATACTCCCACGAAATGTGTTCACTATTGTTTTAAAATGAATATAAATTGTTAAAATGTCTAAATAGCACATTGTGAAGTGCTCAGGAAATGCTAACTTTGCTAATTATTAACAGCATCAGAGTAATCTCTTAATGGGTTGTGAAACGAGCATGCTTAGTATACCATACATCTCCCCAAGCTGCTTTGAGGCCATGCGCTGTCAGCAAGTATGAGATGTTTAATGAACAGCATTCATGACAGCTTTGTGCATCAGCCAGTCTCTCCCAAATCCTTGCTTATCCTTAACAAGGGTATCAAAACTTGTCAGAGATTTGGGATGCATGGCTGGACTTAAAGCTCTTGTGGTCATTAGCCTAGTAAACACCTATGAACCTATGGACGCACAGCAGACTACATTTGTAAATCTCACTATCAGTTTCTGGAGTACTCTTTCTAATCCCCTCTTACCCATCATTCTGCACTGAGTTGAATGCCTATCTTCTAAATCATTTAAACGCAAATACTGTCATCTAGGACATACAACATAGCACCTTCATTCACCTCTGTTACATCAAATTCTCATGTTTAATGTTCAGCTGAGAACCACTAGTCCCCTCATATGATGCATCCTTCTCAGTTCCTTTTTCCCCTCGCCCCAGTTTATAAAACACATTGTCTTATACATCATCTATATGTTTAAATACATAGTACTACATATAGTGGTACAGCAATCTGTTTGATGCAGTCCTTTTAGGATGTTGTCTCTCTCTAACCCACTTTGCTTCCCTCTCACTCCCAATTACCCAGCCAACCTCGAGATAATTACTTTTATACTCTTTCTTCTCCTCCCCATGTCATCCTATCCACTACACCACCCTTAAAGTAAACTCTCACTCTACAAGCACATATATGACTCTCTCTCCCTCTCTCTCCCTCTCTCTACTCCCAAAAACAGCAAATTTTACTTATTTATTTATTTATTTGCAGTTGGTTTACCAGGATAGTCCATTGGGCCAAATGAACCCGTTTTCAATGGAGTCCTGGGGAGAAAAGCTCCAAAACTAAAAAGGTTACAATAGGTTGTTCTTAATAGTTGCACAAATTATACACTTATACAAAGGTTAAAGATACAGAAAAATAATTTGCAAGTAAATACTTAGTAGATAATACAGACTAAAAGGAAATTTAGCATGAAAATATTGAGAAATATTATCATATTCGGAAGCAAACACTTCCGATCACACAAATGATCTCATTAATTGCCATTTGCTTACCTGTACCATATTCCCACTTTTTGCTTATAGCAAACTGTCACATTAACTACTCATACCCATTTATGTCAACATTCTCTCGTACCTGCAGACCCATTCCTATAACAAATTCCCCCTGTACTTTCATCCCATTTGAATACTTTCTTCTCCATGTTACCAAATCGGCTCATTCATACACTCACCACCACATTATTTTCACTTGAATCATTCATTACCTTCACTGTCTAGTTCATCTCAACAACACCTACTCCCCATTTATACTTACAAAATCTCTTCGCACACAACACCCATTCAAAAGTTAATCCCACCTCTCTCCACTCATCTCACATACCTGTTTACCTTTAACATTTCTTACCTGTACTCATACTTCTCCCTGCCTGACTTCTCTTTCACATTTCCATTCACTTCCTTGATAGTCACATTCTCTCCCATCACTATAAAACACCCACAACATTTTTCTCTGTGTAACTCTTATTTTCCCCGTCCCACTAAGCCTTTCAAAATACCTTTCAACTTTCTTCTCCTAGCAAAGTTAGACTCAAACCTCCAACGTGCAGCTTTTACCAATCTCCACTTAACACCCACCCCATATACTTCAACCCATCAGCTACCCCAGCATACTCTCTAACTTTTTCTCCAAATTGCACCCATCCACAGTAATTGTTCAACACTTTGACTCCCCACACCTGGCCTATACCTAAAAAATGTTTCCCTGGCAATGTTTTATCCTACCCCTTGTTCTATTACTCACATACCTAACATGTTTCATCAGCAACTCCAACAACCCCATTTTCAAGTATCAGATTCTCTAATTCAAACTTAAACTCAGTATCATGTCCATATCACACTTGGTATAATCAGCTTACCCACTGACCCAAACTACCACACACCCTCTCCATCCTTCAAAATATGCTTCTAAACTACCACCACAAATACATCCTGATGATTAGACCAGCTAGACAATGAATCCAGTAACATCCACCTTTATAGCATTAACCTCAGAAGCATTAGAAACAAATTCCCTGAGGTCCTTGCCTAGATTGCCTAACACTCCCCTGACATCATGGTCATAACTCAAACCTGACTAAAGGAAGATATAAAATATGAGAAGATCCTACCACCAGGTTATAAAATGCTTAGATTAGACAGAACAAAAAATCAGGCAGTCTGGCAATAATCTACAGTAACACCTTCCAACTATCCGACTCTACTTATAGCCCCCAGCTACTAAAAGTGCTGAGATTCTTGTATCCTCACTTAAATTTAAATATATCTAAAGAGCCTCAAGATACTACAGAGGAAATCTTCCCATGAGCATTAACAAATATCAAACAAAAAAATTATAATACTAGGGGACTTCTATATAAATTGTAAAACTATTATTAATTACTCCAGCAATAATAATATCAATTTATATGGCTTCACACAACCTTTCTCCACTCCTATTAGATACAGTAAAATCAATAATAAAAGCTTCACCATTGACTAGATACTCACAAATCCCCCAAACAATATTCTCACTTCTGGCTTCCTTCCTGACTCCTTAAATGTTCACCTCTGAAATTTAACTATTAGGCACTAAACTGCTGGTGAAAGACGACTACTATAGTCTAGTATGTAAACTCACATTTCCCATAAGACACTTGCCTGGACAGCTTAAGATATATTAATTGGAACTGCCTTCATACTTTCCCCTGAGTTAATGTCACATACTTGAATGATACATTTCTCTTCATTAGAAATGAACATGGCCCACTAAGAAACAAAAGAGTTAGTCAACCCTGCACCATGATTAACTGGTAGAAAGAAAGTAATAATGAAACAGAGAGACAGAGCTTGGAATATCTGGAAACAAACAAAAACTCAGTCAAACACATGCCCAAACTTTACAAAAATACATACTATACAAACGTCCAATACACTACGCATAACAACCCCAAACTTTTCTGGTCCTGCTCATACTACCCATACAACTTATGGCTACACTGTGGCACTTTACACATCTTATAATGGCTACACTATAGCACAGTACATATCAAACAGTAGATACACTGTTGCACAGTACATATCAAATAACGATACACTGTAGCACAGTACATATCAGTGGCTACACTGTAGCATATTACATTATCAAACTATGGCTACTCTGTAGTGCATTATATATCAACTAGTGGCTACATTGTAGCACAGTACATATTAACTAGTAGCTTCTCTGTAACACAGTACATATCAACTAATACTTTCACTGCAAAACTGTATATATCAAATAATAGCTACAATGTAGCACAGGACATATCAAATAAGTATATATTGTAGCACATTAAATATCAAACAGTGGTTACACTGCAGCATGGTACATATCAAATAACGGCTACACTGCAACACATTGCATATCAACTAAGGCTACACTGTAGCACCGCACTTATCAACTGATGGCTACACTGTGGTGCATTACACATCAAATAATGGGAACACTGTAGCACAACACACATTAGTGGCTTCACTGTAATACAGTACATATCAAATAATAGCTACACTGTAGCACAACACATATCAAATAATGGCTGCACTGTAGCACAGGACATATAAAATGTACAGTGTAGCACAAGACATATCAAACAGTGGTTACACTCCAGCACTGTACATATCAAACAATGGCTACACTGTAACACAGTACATATCAAACAATGGCTACACTGTAACTCAGTACATATCAATCAATGGCTATACTGTAACACAGTACATATCAAACAATGGGTATACTGTAGCACATTACATATCAGGTAATGGCTGGATTGTAGCATATTACATATCAGCTAATGGCCACATTGTAGCACAGTACATATCATTGATGCCCCTTGGCAAGCTATTCAATACCAAAAGTAGCAAATTTTATAGAAGTGCATAATGCAGACATTACAGCCACTATCAGAATTCAAATACTATTACAATAGTTGCTGATAGGCAGACATATCTAACAAATTATACATAACATTTTTTAATGAATTACATACATGTAGCCTGTCTTCCAGCAAGTGGCTCAGCTGGTACTAAAGTTGCTCTCTGACATACTATGGTGCCTCTGATGCACCTTTTCTACTATTTTTAAAATTCCAGGCTCTTTCATTCATACAAGTTATGTAGCCCAAGAATCAATGCAAACTAATCTCAACCCTCATATTTATAATATTGTCATACATCCTCTCCACATACATACATTAATTAATATGCAACCTTCATCTTTTGTAGGCTGACACCTCTCTCTTGATGAAAAGTAAAATACCTTGACATACACATGACTTACCCTCATACTCCCATGAAATGTGTTCACTATTGTTTTAAAATGAATATAAATTGTTAAAATGTCTAAATAGCACATTGTGAAGTGCTCAGGAAATGCTAACTTTGCTAATTATTAACAGCATCAGAGTAATCTCTTAATGGGTTGTGAAACGAGCATGCTTAGTATACCATACATCTCCCCAAGCTGCTTTGAGGCCATGCGCTGTCAGCAAGTATGAGATGTTTAATGAACAGCATTCATGACAGCTTTGTGCATCAGCCAGTCTCTCCCAAATCCTTGCTTATCCTTAACAAGGGTATCAAAACTTGTCAGAGATTTGGGATGCATGGCTGGACTTAAAGCTCTTGTGGTCATTAGCCTAGTAAACACCTATGAACCTATGGACGCACAGCAGACTACATTTGTAAATCTCACTATCAGTTTCTGGAGTACTCTTTCTAATCCCCTCTTACCCATCATTCTGCACTGAGTTGAATGCCTATCTTCTAAATCATTTAAACGCAAATACTGTCATCTAGGACATACAACATAGCACCTTCATTCACCTCTGTTACATCAAATTCTCATGTTTAATGTTCAGCTGAGAACCACTAGTCCCCTCATATGATGCATCCTTCTCAGTTCCTTTTTCCCCTCGCCCCAGTTTATAAAACACATTGTCTTATACATCATCTATATGTTTAAATACATAGTACTACATATAGTGGTACAGCAATCTGTTTGATGCAGTCCTTTTAGGATGTTGTCTCTCTCTAACCCACTTTGCTTCCCTCTCACTCCCAATTACCCAGCCAAACTCCAGATAATTACTTGTATACTCTTTCTTCTCCTCCTCCTGTCATCCTACCCACTACACCACCCTTAAAGTAAACTCTCACTCTACAAGCACATATATGACTCTCTCTCCCTCTCTCTACTCCCTCAAACAGCAAATGATCTCATTAATTGCCATTTGCTTACCTGTACCATATTCCCACTTTTTGCTTATAGCAAACTGTCACATTAACTACTCATACCCATTTATGTCAACATTCTCTCGTACCTGCAGACCCATTCCTATAACAAATTCCCCCTGTACTTTCATCCCATTTGAATACTTTCTTCTCCATGTTACCAAATCGGCTCATTCATACACTCACCACCACATTATTTTCACTTGAATCATTCATTACCTTCACTATCTAGTTCATCTCAACAACACCTATTCCCCATTTATACTTACAAAATCTCTTCGCACACAACACCCATTCAAAAGTTAATCCCACCTCTCTACACTCATCTCACATGCCTGTTTACCTTTAACAACATTTCTTACCTGTACTCATACTTCTCCCTGCCTGACTTCTCTTTCTCATTTCCATTCACTTCCTTTTGATAGTGTTATTTTAATCACATTCTCTCCCATCACTATAAAACACCCACAACATTTTTCTCTGTGTAACTCTTATTTTCCCCGTCCCACTAAGCCTTTCAAAATACCTTTCAACTTTCTTCTCCTAGCAAAGTTAGACTCAAACCTCCAATGTGCAGCTTTTACCAATCTCCACTTAACACCCACCCCATATACTTCAACCCATCAGCTACCCCAGCATACCCTCTAACTTTTTCTCCAGATTGCATCCACCCACAGTAATTGTTCAACACTTTGACTCCCCACACCTGGCCTATACCTAAAAAATGTTTCCCTTGCAATGTTTTATCCTACCCCTTGTTCTATTACTCACATACCTAACATGTTTCATCAGCAACTCCAACAACCCCATTTTCAAGTATCAGATTCTCTAATTCAAACTTAAACTCAGTATCATGTCCATATCACACGTGGTATAATCAGCTTACCCACTGACCCAAACTACCACACACCCTCTCCATCCTTCAAAATATGCTTCCAAACTACCACCACAAATACATCCTGATGATTAGACCAGCTAGACAATGAATCCAGTAACATCCACCTTTATAGCATTAACCTCAGAAGCATTAGAAACACATTCCCTGAGGTCCTTGCATAGATTGCCTAACACTCCCCTGACATCATGGTCATAACTCAAACCTGACTAAAGGAAGATATAAAAGATGAGAAGATCCTACCACCAGGTTATAAAATGCTTAGATTAGACAGAACAAAAAATCAGGCAGTCTGGCAATAATCTACAGTAACACCTTCCAACTATCCGACTCTACTTATAGCCCCCAGCTACTAAAACTGCTGAGATTCTTGTATCCTCACTTAAATTTAAATATATCTAAAGAGCCTCAAGATACTACAGAGGAAATCTTCTCATGAGCATTAACAAATATCAAACAAAAAAATTATAATACTAGGGGACTTCTATATAAATTGTAAAACTATTATTAATTACTCCAGCAATAATAATAATATCAATTTATATGGCTTCACACAGCCTTTCTCCACTCCTATTAGATACAGTAAAATCAATAATAAAAGTTTCACCATTGACTAGATACTCACAAATTCCCCAAACAATATTCTCACTTCTGGCTTCCTTCCTGACTCCTTAAGTGTTCACCTCTGAAATTTAACTATTAGGC
The DNA here is from genome assembly GCF_019279795.1 of Protopterus annectens. Classification (NCBI taxonomy): domain Eukaryota; kingdom Metazoa; phylum Chordata; order Ceratodontiformes; family Protopteridae; genus Protopterus; species Protopterus annectens. The sequence continues at coordinate 1,143,543,061 of NC_056741.1, read as the reverse complement.
ACTAAACTGCTGGTGAAAGACGACTACTAAGTCTAGTATGCAAACTCACATTTCCCACAAGACACTTGCCTGGACAGCTTAAGATATATTAATTGGAACTGCCTTCATACTTTCCCCTGAGTTAATGTCACATACTTGAATGATACATTTCTCTTCATTAGAAATGAACATGGCCCACTAAGAAACAAAAGAGTTAGTCAACCCTGCACCATGATTAACTGGTAGAAACAAAGTAATAATGAAACAGAGAGACAGAGCTTGGAATATCTGGAAACAAACAAAAACTCAGTCAAACACATGCCCAAACTTTACAAACATACATACTATACAAACGTCCAATACACTACGCATAACAACCCCAAACTTTTTTGGTCCTGTTCATACTACCCAACCAAACCCTTCTAATACATACACTAATAACAGCACTAACAGCCAATGCAATGCAGATTTTATTCACACAGTAGCTTTCCTCTTGAACAACTCTACCACCTGTAACACCCCACCGCCTCCAGAGTCAACAAAGAATACCAATCCATTTGATTCTAAACCCATCTCCATATCTACTGTAAAGAAAAACCTTTTCAAACTGAAGCCAGCTTCCTTGCCATGGGTAATCTTCCAGCAGAGGATATTAAACTTGCAGCAAACACCATAGATTATTCAGCCTCTGCCCCAATAAACTGCGCCATCACAGAAAGCTGTGTCCCTAAAATTTAGAAAAAAACTTGTATCCTACTTTTACACAAAGGTGGCTCCTTTACTGATATCTCCAGTTACAGGCCAATAGCCTTTTTGTCCCCCTGTCCAAAGTCTTAGAAAAATGTGTCCAATCCCAGCTACTTAAACTTATTACTACAAACAATTTACTAAGCCCCACACAACACATTTTCCAGCTATTCCATAGCACTACAACAACTCTACTCAGCTTTTCTGCCCCATCAACAGTAATAGGAATGCAGTGAAATTAGTAGCAGCATTTTTCCTTGATTTGTCAAAAGCTTTTGACATAGTGTCTCACCAAAAACTACTCTACAAACTCTCCTACCTAGGACTTCAACACCCATCATTCACCTGGTTAACGATTACTTCAACAACAGACTTCAAGCTGTAAAAATTAGAAAATTACTTCTCTCCATTTCTCTCAGTATGCATAGGGGTGCCTGAAGGATCTATTCTTGGTCCATTGTTATTGAATGTTTTCATAAATGACCTACATACCACAAGTAAACATACTTCCATTATTCAATATGCTAATGATTCCACACTTATCTGCACTGCAAAAACCCACAACAGCTTCAAACCCAAATATGAAAATCATTTAACTCCAATAAAACATGGCTTGATAACACAATTGCTGTTACACCTAAGAAGACCAAACATATTTTATTCATTCCTAAATGATACTCTAAGGACAAACCTCTCTTTACTATTACTTCTTCTGACCAAACCAAAATTGAACTTCTAAACCATATCAAGCTTCTAGGTGTCATTATAGATGCTATGAAATTTGACCACCATATTAAGTAATATATTGGTAAAACACACACAAACTTGGGAGCCCATATCAAGCTTAGCCTTACATGACTGACCAAGGTAGGCAAACTATTGCCTCTACTCTACTGTTACCTACCCTCCTATGTGCTGCTCCTGTATTTGTCAACCTGCAAGTTATCCAAACAGCCATACTAGAAAAATGCTAACTTTGCAGATGATATGCCTCAGAGATACCATCACTGCATAGTACTAAAACAGATAAATTGGTTAGTGTAACCTTACTAGTCTCACAACTAAAAACTGTTCACAGTCTAATTTTCCAACCTGAAAAATGCCAAACACCAAAAAATATCCAAACTTATTCCACATGTAGGACTCTCTGCTCTACTGACAAATTCTTACTGTACCCAATTAAATCAAACAATACTGCAGATGACTCCCTGGATTCCTCTGACATCTCTAACATTTGAAATTCCCCCCTCTCTCTCTCAAACTAACAATATGAAATAGTTTAAGCTACTACTGAAACAACAGCTAAAGGTCTCGTGTCTTTGCTCCTGCACCACACCTGGCTAATCTCCCTAAATTATCCTTAACTACTCTAGTCCATCCTACTGTGATATTTTCTATATTATTTTGTACTGTAATGCCCACATGGTCACATGCACTGTGCCATACTCTTCTCAACTTTACAGTGTTATGAAGGTTCACTTTACTACTTTCCAACTTTTATAAAATACTTTGAGTCTAAACTTTGTTAGTGTAAACACTCATTTTGATCTACATTTGAATATTTTTTTATATCAGTGTATTGCATTTATCAGGATTATAATATATTTGTATACTGACTAGTTATATCTATCTTGTTAATGCTTTTGTTTTATTACTGTTGTATGCTAGTACAATCATATATATTTTTTTCAAATTGTATGCTCAAATAATTTATTATTCTGCTGTGTGTGTATCTTACTTTCTCTCTGTATCTTGTGGTGCCTTTTTCCCTGGGCCTCCACCAGTTAAACTTTCCTGGTCAACAAAGGCAAACAATAAATAAATATATTACTCAACTGTATTACATTTCCTGAGTGAATTTATTCAGCTATAATTATCCTTATGTTATTGTAAGATCTTGAATACTTTTATTTTGGTACTTTCTTTCTGTACTTTTGGGTTGAGACTAACATTGGTCTATTGAGATCATAGATCAATGCTTGTAAACAAATTTGAATGAATAAATAAATAAATAAATAAATAAGATGCCTCCTCCATGCCCTTATGACCCATTCATTTTCCATAGGACAAGAGCCAGTCCATTCATCCCCATAACTGTAGTGTGATGTCTACTTGACCTGTGAGTCTGATGGCAGCTGATCCTGCTACACGTGGAAGGAGGCCGTCATTGACAGTGGGATAGCCCTACTTCCTAACTCCTCTACATGGTGACAAATAGCCACAGTACACTTCACTGAGAAGAATTGTGTTTCTGCATTATAAGTCTTCCTCACCTATGCTCAGCATACAGCCACCATGATCTAAATGGCTACATCCTACTATACCCCAGTTTGTTGGCTGAATCAGCATCATAGCCACTCTATCCATCTCCCTTCCCCAAAGGATGAACATGCTGCTGTCACCTATGCACTCCCATTCTCCCCACTCAACTCCTACAGTGCCTGAGACACTAAGCAAACTCAAGTTGCCTGGGGCATAGTCAGTGCTTTATCTATGCCAGAGGGCAGACTAACATAGTTTGATTCTGAACAAATGTGGAGCATCATGGTACTGTCAGCATGCATCCATCTAGGTAGGGCCTGGTGTCCCCAGGGAATCCTGACCTCTATACCACTTACCTAATCACTACAAACCAAAAAAAGCATCCAACATCAAAGAAACAACTAATAACAAACACCACCAATGTCGTAAGTGCAGGAATGCTAACCAGATACAAAATAAATAAAAACTCACAGTTGAGTATTAGTACCAACAAGCACCAGCTTAATGAAAAAGTTAAGCTCTTTTGTTCTGTAAACCGAAACTTCTTCAGAACTAAATGTCCCAATAAAACACTTCCTTATGTGAGCTCAAATTTAAATTGACAGTGCATATTTTATGATAATCCATTAAACACATCTGATATAAATTCTTTAAAAGAATATGTACAGTATAATTACATGGTCATACAAAATTGTTGCTTTAAAAAAAAAAAAAATTATAAATTATGTTAAGCCAAAAACTAAAATAAATCTTTATATATAACAAAAATCCACATCCATTCTTATTTTTAAATCAAAACCATATACATGAATATAACATATGTATGTTTTACTTACAATTTAGCTGCTTTTGCCTTTAATGCTAGAAGAATGGAAATAGTTTCATTTAATCCAGGAGGATTCATTGCTTCCACCCTAAGCTGCTATAGCAACTCTTTATTAAGTCCAGCCTCCCATTCATCATCCATCAGATTACCAATAACTTTGTCAAGAATACCAAACTTGTAAATTATAAAATTTTCACATATCATTAACTGTTTGTACAAGGTGTTAGTAATGTTACAGGGTTTGATATAATAAAGGTGCTCGTATATCCTTTTATGAAGTGCCCGTTACATTTTACCTAAGTAAAAACTGGGGCAGCTTACGCAAATTGCTATATACACCACACCTACTGTTTTACAATTACCTTTCAATCATTTTATTTTTCTGCTTAATTTATTATTAAGAATCAGGGTATCCTTGGTTAAAATGAAAAAACATTGCCTACAAGCGCCACGCCTCTCTGTGCCATCACCAAGAGTGTCAGTCCCCTTAGAAATCTCATCATTACCCCTTTCAAGTAACTTCTTAATGTTTGTTGCAGTTTTAAACACATATTTGGGCTGATGCCTCAACAAGTCTTACAATACCGGATTTAACTTAAGGATATGCCAATTATTCCAAACAATATTCTTAATTTTTTTTTATTCCAGTTATTATACTCAACTATAAGTGCACATTAGTAACACTTATAACATGTAAACCAATCACTTCATTCATTCTTGGACTTGTCCTTGTACTATAAAAGCAGGCTAACCTCTTCCCAAACACCACAGGTGTGCACTTGTACATGCTTACCCAAATAAAACTCTGATTTATTTCTTTGAGAATTAGAAAAAATTCTTATACAAATCACAGGCAAAAACAAATGTAAAAAATTAGAAAACTCTATGCAAAAATAGTTTCTGATTACTGTATAAAAACCATTATTATTTTAAAAGCAGCATTTAGAATCAAGAAGGGAGACTATTAAATAACAGGAAATGACTACATCATCGGAGCATGCAGTAATAATAGGTCCATAGGTAAGTACTAGCCTGGCTGCCCACGTGGGGCATTTTAAGCCTACCTAATTTCCTTTTCAAAGGTGAGAATAAAACCCTGTATCTCGCATCTGTAAGGTAAACACCATATAACCATTATACCAGTGTTAGATAACTGAAGATGTCCTTATACACCTAAGCACTTTTGGTGGATAAAATCAAGCTTACACTGTCAAGATCACCTAACATCTAGCTGTTTAAGTGAACCTCGTAAAAACTCAAAATTAATAAGTGGAAGCTGATAAGTGAATGAAATCCCCAAGTTGTCCAAATCAAGAAAAACTGAAATATCCAGATGAAAAAAAAAAACTGTACATGTTTCAAAGAAAAATATTTCTTATTCTCTTTTTTAAAAGAATTTTTTTTCAAATGAAATACGACTCATGGTTTTTAAGCAGTTTTATTTAGGTCATAGGTGTGGGCAGATCTAAAAATATGTAATCCATGACCAGTTCAAATATCCTTTCCAAGTAGTCATATGATATCTTAAGGCCAATCCTGTCTATTAAATCTTTGAAGGGACCGTCTCTTCTATTTTTATGAACCATATCAATAACAAAAAACTTAAACTGATGAGCCTGAAACTGTGAAATATGTATTTATAATAAATTATTCTTATTTTTATTTTTAATGTTCAAAAGATGTTCATATATTCGGTCCCTAAGTCCTTTTGTTTTTCCTATATAAAATCCCAGTATAGTTACATAAATCACCCCCAATGAATTACATGTGTAATGTTCCTTAACAACTACTATGTCCTTATTAATTATCATTTACATTAATTCTTTTTACTAACATTTAAAGTGTATCTGTCAGTTTTGTCAAAAAAGATATCATTATGACTATTTGGAAAGGATATTTGAACTGGTCATGGATTACATGTTTTTAGATTCTGAGGAAGTCTAATGATATAATCAGATGAAAGCGCTCAGTCAAATAAAGTTTAATAGTGTTTCCACGTCAGCTGCTGTGCTGCTTTCCAGCATTATGTCTTATAAATTTCCTTATTCTTATCCATTCATCTAAATTGCTTTTGTATAGGAACATAAAAGAACTTTGGATGGGAAGTCTGTTCTAGAATAGAGGTATCTGCTGAGATATGTACCTGTCCCTCCAAACCATTTTGCTTATGTTGCAGAAGAAGTTGAGGTTTCTGGACCAGGTAAGACTTATAGATGTGCAGTAGGTCCAGTAGTACTGGTTCAGAGGATGACTTTGTACTTCAGGCACAGTTAACCTCTTAACAGTCTGTAAGAGATTGAGTAGAGATAGGGCTTTGAGGTGGTCCATATAGGTCATGTGGTTTAGCACATGTAGTCTCATTGTGAGGAACCCATGTATGCACTCCAGTTGTTGCATATGTTTGGACAGGTACACACCAAAGGATGCATTATACTCATTGATAAGGCCTGATTATGGATGAGTACAGTGGAACAATGACATCTCTGAAATAAGATATTATCCCTTTGATTTTAAGATGGGAAAAATCCAAGGACTTTCTCACAACACTAGACATGTTGATCAAATGCTGGGTCACTGTCTACATATGTGCTCAAATGTCTAAGTACTACTGGATTGACTCAAAGTGTAATATTGTCAATGTGATGGTTTCTTGTGGCTTTCAGTTTCTCAAATGATAGAATAATGCACTTTTCGGCATTTAGCTTTAGTTCATGACTCTAACACCAGGTATCTGTCTGGGACAAGCCCTCCTGGAGGATGGCTGAGTCTTTTGGGGATTCAGTGACTGCTCCCAGCTTGCAATTGTCCACAGACATGGTTAACCAAAGACCCTTGACATTTGCTTGGACTTCTGAGAAGTAGATGCCAAACAGGAGTCATCCCAGCACTGAGCCCTGTAGGACTCTGCTAGTGATTGGTCTTTTTGTGGAGGTAGCTTCCACTATTTTGACTTTGTGTCTTATCCAGTGGGTGATGTAAGGATTTATTTCTCATTTGGTAAGCTTTCCTACAATGCCTGAGTGGGGTATTGTGTCAAAAGGCTTTGGCAAGGTCTGGGTAGGTGATGTGTACCATCCTGCCTTTGTCTATTGCTTTCCAAGAACGAACGGTTCTGCCACCAATTCCACTTAAAAACACTTAAAATTTGAAAACTTTAATGAAAATGAATGATAATAAAATAAAATGAAATAAAACACACTGGCTCATAAACCGGATAAGTGCTTTCTGTGTAATACCTTTTTCAAATCCTAAATGTTAGCCAGTAAAACTTCCTAGGTACCTTCATTTCCTAGTGTTCACTCACTTAGTAACCATAGCAGCATACACGTCCTTTCAGTTATGTCATTTTGAGTGCTGGAGAACTTTCCCTTTTAATGCAGGTTTTAAAGGAACAAATGCACTCAGATGGTGGCTGATCTGAATGCAAATTCATTATCCTCTTCATCTCTTCAGTTTCTGTTTGATTTACTAAGTCCCCACCTCTTGGTGTTTCATAAAGCCTACTTAGTGCCATAAACTTGAAAAAATGGCTGTCATTTACACTAATGTGCATATAAAGTGCATTGCTGGGAACTTTTTTCTTATGTTGGATAAGTGCTTTAGGATGTGTTCCTTAACCATTTGATTTGTTTTCCCTATATAGTATGCCTTGCAATGACTGCAGGTTGCCACATAGATAATATTCTTACTCTGACAGCAAATCCTTCAAATTTATAATTCCTCTTAGTTAGTGGATGTATAAAGATATTTGAGATGTTTATATGAGAGCATGCCTTGCAATTTCCACATCTGAATGCACCAACCCTCCTATTCATTTGAAAACTCCTGTCTTCGGAAATAGCTTCAGTTTCTGTTCTATAACATAATAGTCTTTTTACATTTTTTCTGTTATTAAAAGAAAAGCTGGGTTGGTCACCAACAATTTCCCTGATTTTATCATCAGATGTTAGCACTGACCAGAATTTTCTGATGGTGTTACGAATAGCAAGATTGTCAGTACTATATGTCAACTGGCACCTCAGACTGGACTTTGCCTTCTACTGCTTGGTTTTAGTTGTTTCACCTTGGTCCGAAAAATAGGGTCTTCCCCTTTGAGAGCGTAGTTCTAAAGTAATTGATTCATTGATCTGTGTCTCTCTGACTTTATATCCTCTCTTAATAAAGTCATTAATGAGTTTGGTTTGCTCCTCCCTATAATCTTCATCTCTCGTGCAGAGCTTGCACACTCGAGTTAGTTGGTTGGTCACTATGTTGTCAAGAACATGCCTGGGATGCATACTGGTATTATGTAATAAATGATTGCGCCATACAGGTTTCCTATGCATTCTGGTATTAATGCATCCTGTGCCATCTAACATTAACTTAACAACCAAAAATTCTATCTCCGTACCAGAAGATATCACTTCAAATTTCAAAAACAAAGTTGTGTTGGTCAAAAATTGTACAAAGTGCTCCAAGGAAGTTGATTCGCCATCCCATAAAAGAAAGACATCATCCACAAACTGATTATAGAAAACTATGTTTCTATTCCATTTGTTGTTAATATCCACTTTCCATAGCTCTTCCCATCTTGCCAGGACCAGATTGGCATAACTGTTTGCGCATGGAGTTCCCATCGCTACCCCTGACCTCTGCCAATAGTAAGTACTACCATACAGAAACACATTGTTATATAAGACCAATTCCAAGAGACTACACAGTAAATGGATATCATTGGTTGCTTTGTGCTTCACACCAAAGTCTCTGATCGCTTCAATCCCCAGATCATTGGGTATGGATGTGAACAAACTGTTCACATCCATAGTTACCAATAATAGATCCTTACAAGTATTTTTCTGTCTGTTTGCCTATTGCTTTGGTAGCTTTTTAAAAAAAAGTATATAGTTTAAGCAAGAACAAACTGCCTTTGAAGAAACCAAACTGGGTTGGCTCCAGTGTTTGGAGATTCCTTATTGATTAATTCCATGATGAGTCTTTCCATGGCGTTACATGTGACACTGGCCAGACGTACGAGTCCAGTACTTACCTGAGTCAGTGAATGGCCCTCCCTTGTGCAGGTGGATGACTGTTGCTGTCCTTTTGCTTGGTACAAGTCTCATTTGGAGGCTGAGGTTGAACAGTGTTGTTAGGGGCAATGACAAGTCGTGCTTCATGTTATACAATATACATCCGGGAATATTGTCAGGACCCACAGACACAGTATTTTGGCTTTTGAGAGACCTTTCAGAACTTGCTCCTGTGTGATAGCTTGGGACATATTGGTTTCTGATATTTATTATGAGATATTCAGGGGTGAGAGAAGGTGAAGCTGGAACTGAATTTAATGGCCATCAGATCTACTATATCTTCAGTTTCAGTATAGATGGTGTCATTCACAAATAGCTCAGTGCAGTGTTATATAGTACTTTTGAGATTACAGATATAGCTGAAGAAGTCATTGAGGCTGTCCTTGAGCTAGGTGGATATTTTTTGCCTCAAATTTGGCTTTAGTGGGTTTAATTTGACTCCTGAGTTGCTTATTTTATTTAGTGATGAGATTTCTAACACACTAGGTGTTGCATTTCTTATGCAATATCCAGCATGTTTGAAATCCTATCATTAAATTAAATAAGCAGCTCAGGAGTGGACAACATAACACTAATTATAGCCATGATGACTGAAGTATGTGGGGTAATAGGCAGTACAGGCCAGGCCATGCACAGTCTCCATGTGTGGTGGTGTGTTTCGCTTTGAATCTCATATGCATCACTATGCAGACAGGATCAAATAGGGCATTTCTGAATGGCTGCACAAACACTTGACATTGTGTGTAACCTGTGCAGATGAATAAAATTAAATGTGCTAGCGAATGTCTCTCTAGACATATATAATAACAGCACTGGCAACTCCGGCCACAGGAACATTCCAGCGGCCATCTGGAGATACTGCTGGGATACTGCATACAACATCCAGCTGGGACCTACAGGATTTTCTTGACTGTCTGATGCCTCATGTAGGCATGCAGTTCAGGATACTGCAGGCACTGGCAGGATGTACACCACTGATATAGGATTCCATATAGTATACCACTAGCCAGGTATACTTGCCACAGATAATGGCACACACACACACACACACACACACACACACACACACACACACACACACACACACACACACACACACACGCACACTGTGATCAGCATAACTGCTACTAGTAATGTGTTTTCACATGTAAACTAGCTTGGATACTGTTTCAAAAACTGTCAGGTGGTATATGACCACAGCAGTTGTATAAGAAAAAGTGCATGTTGCAGTTCTGGTGGAAGTCCTAATGTCAAGGTGTGAGATTCTAGTGCTTACTACAAGGTCTCTAAATGTGGCCTACTACATCACAAGAAGCTCCTAGGGGATGCTGGATGCCATCTCAAACCATGGGTACTCATGCCAGTCTGCTCCTCACACCCCAGCTGGAAGACTATAACATGTCTCGCAGAAGGTGTCTTAACATTACTAAACATGTCTTTGTTCATATTAGAATGAGGTTCTATTGTTTGGATGACTCTGGGAGAAATCATAAATTACACCCTAGCCAAGATATATCAGATATTTATGACCTGCTGCATCCTGCAGAACCAGGCCTACATAAGTGCAGCACTACATCTTTCAGGTGATGACCCCAGACACCCACTGCAACACCTGGATGACATGCAGTCAACTCTGTCAACCTGCCCACTAGCAGTGATGGATTGCAGCCCAGAAAGTGTGGGGATTCATTGATCAAGCAGGTGTTCATATAAGTATGTGCAACTTTAGCTTGTCACAATAATGTTATATATATATATATATATATATATATATATATATATATATATATATATATATAAATCATGCATATGCACATATATATATATATATATATATATATATATATATATATATATATATATATATGTGTGTGTGTGTGTGTGTGTGTGTATAGTGGTTTGTAACATGGTAATCCATAAAGTAAGGAATTATCATCTCCCAAGCAGACAGTGCAGGTGCATTAAAGTCCCTACAGCAGATAAAACCCCTAAGTTCTTTCTCTGATCATGTGCTTTGTATGACACTGACATCTCGTTGGTGTTCATTTACTTGTACCCTCCCATTTATGTCCTCCATTGGTAACCTCCCTAAGCTGGTGATGAGGAACAAGCATATCCTACCTCTTCAAAAAGACATCAGAGAGTTAGCAGCAGCAGCTCTTATAGTACCAGTGAGAGGCTTCCCAGAGACTGTGGTCTTCCACGTGTTGTGGAGAGGATGTCCTGTAAATGTTGATGGGCTTTGAAGAAAATGACCCATCCTTTAATGTACCACTTCACCAGGCTTCTGAGGGGTGTGAAACAGTGGCTGCTACTTTTGCAGCATGGCTGTTTGTAGCTGCAAAAGCTTACGGATAATATTGTGGAGCATATGAACCTCAGTCTTATAAAGGTATTATTGCACATTTGTAACTGCTGGGTGGTAGCAGCAGCAGCCATATGCTTTACTTTATCTCCATTTTGTTGCAGAGCATGCCTTTTGTTTATGTGTAGGAGACAGTCCATAGTGCAGTCTACTCTTTGCAATCCCCTTTTTGTTAGAGCTCATGAATCTGTGAATCTCTGTTTGATGGCTCCCTATTGAAATGTTAGCACCATTAGCAGAGTGTGCCTAGACATGAAAAAAAAGGCTGAAAAAGCAGAACAGTGAATATTGAACATTTCTCTTCTCCTTTAAACTTGCTTTTGCAGGGGGTAAACCCCTTGCACCCCCAATGTGGGGGGTTCCAGCCTTCACCCTCCCTAACTTGTATATACCGACCCCATGATTACCATATATCAGAGAAAGAGGAACCTTCTGAGAAATAACAATCTTAGACTTGGTATATACAAATCTGTTTTTTAGCATTGAGTCTCCATAATATGGAACTCACTGAAGTGGGTCCTAACATTTCATAAAGATACCATGTTTGACTGGAGCTATAACATCCCCATACAGAGTAGTAATCCACTTTTGATGCTGTTTTCTGTTCCCACTGTAATGAGGCCGCAGCACATCCAGATGCAAGTTGCAACAGTGCAGATGTACATCCCTGACATATCAGCATGGCCTGTCTTAGACAATTATCCAGTGTACTGTGAGCTATACCCACCTGAAGGGCTCTAACTGCACTCTGCAGCACAAGTCCCCAACAGCCAGTGTTGATGAGATACCGGCCTCAGTTTTCTCAGCATGTGATCACCCCGTCTAAGACTTACTCATAGTCTATGTCAGCATTCCAGCTGATACATCCTCTATACCCTATCAACTGCCTGAGACTCACCCACAATCTGTGTCTGTGTCCAGAGGATATGTGCTCTACACCACTGTAAATCTGGTCTTTTCCATTTGCAGCCTCAGACTGCTACAGACTTAGCCAGCATACAAGCAAAGGTAGCATCATCAGCCTTGTAGTTTGTAAGCAGTCAAACCCACAGCTGTTGGGCCTCAGCTGCTCACCATTTTGGGAGCCCAAAATAGTCTACTATGCAATACTCACAGGTGACATGGAACTTATAATAGAAATGCATAGTCAGATATATATGATGGTCCCCAAGTGAATCATATAGACAGACACACATACACTATTCCTAATGGAACTCTGTGATGTTGCAGATATATACTGGGATACTAGTTTGTTCAGTCTGATACTGTCCAGTTGCAGGTTGCACAATAAAGGCAGTACCTGTGTAATATAGAATACCCTCTAAGTGGAAAATATATAGGTGTATTAAGAGGGGCATACTAACTTGCTGTCTGTGGTACACCCACATGCACACAACAAAGAAAGTTACTTATAAATCCCTCATGAACCAAAGCCAGTAGGAGTGTGTCATCTGTGCTGAGCTCTCTGCCAGGTGGTGGTGTTCTCCAACTTTCTTGCAATGTCCTGTGCCTTCCTCTTCATTGGTCTTTAATATTATACCCATCTTTGGTTTTCATTGCTGAAGTAGCCATGTCCACCCACACCACTTATGCTGGCCACCCACTCAGCTTATCTTCTGTGTCAAAGCACCTGACTGTCTCCATATCCCATCAGCACTGCACCACCTGCAAACAAAGATAAATACCTCTATTTCCTGCTCTTTGAAATGTCACTTCATGTCAGACACTACATGCAAACGAGACAGATGTGATCACAAACGTGCATCAAACAGAACAACTGTAATTTGTCCACGAGGCATCAACTCTCACGTAAAGTTTGTAATGAAAAAAATGTAGCTTAAACATTACATATGTGTCATCAAATGTAGAAATTTAAGACGGCTTCTGCAATGCAATAAATTTCTACTCACAAACATTGATAAAACTTTAAAACAACTCACTGCAATAATCATCTTTTATCATATAAAACCCAATACATAGTGATTCAACAGACAAATGCAGATATAATCCACATAGCTGTGATTGGAACAGTAAAATAGTCCATCAAAAGGTAACATACCTACATTTTCCAATGTATCTCTTTATTTGCTTGTTTACTGGAGTAGTACAGAGATCATACATGCCCAGTATATATGTGTGTGTGTGCGTGTGTGTGTGTGTGTGTGTGTGTGTGTGTGTGTGTGTGTGTGTGTGTATATACGGGAACACTTCACAATGCTGAATTTCTGAAAGATCGAATTTCATATGGCCGAGACCATATGATCGAGGTTTCGGAATCTTGATGTTATGAACGGAGATTTGCATACAGGGTGGAATGGGAGATTTCCCTTTTCCTCACTGTAGTGCAATCTCGGAGTTGGTATATTTAAGTAGTGGCAGTGTGGAGGGGGACTTACACCCTTGCAATAATGGTGAGAAAGTTTTTTTTTTTTTTTTGTGGATTTATTTTACAATGTTGAGGTTTTGAAAGTTCGATCATATGGTCTCCGCCATATGAAATTCGATCTTTCAGAAATTTGGCATTGTGAAGTATATCTGTGTGTGTGTGTGTGTGTGTGTGTGTGTGTATATATATATATATATATATATATATATATATATATATATATGTTGTTGTGTCTTTCGGCTTTTCCCGGTTAGGGGTCACCACAGTGGAACTCCGGTCCGCTAATGATTGGCAGTAGATTTTTACGTGCTGAGTTACCAGCCCTGATGCACAACCTTCAATGAAGGTATGCCCATTCATGCATGTCTCCACACAGAAGATGCTCTAGCTGAGAATCGAACAGGACAATGTCTTACTGAGAGGCGACAATGCTACCGCAGCACCACCACCACCACAGTGTGTGTGTATATATATATATATATATATATATATATATATATATATATATATATATATATACACACACACATATATATATATATATATATATATATATATATATATATATATATATATAAGTGGTCATCCATGGTATGTAGTGAGGTTAATATAGAGAGGTAAAAGAAAGGAAGCTATAGTTAGTGAGTTTTGGTTAGGTAATACATTCTGTGTTGTTGCATTTAGGTTCATAGGTTAGTACTAAGATAACTGCCCTTGTGAGCCATTTTAAGCCTAGCGAATTATCCCTTGTGACACTCAAACTCTGCACCTTGTGTTTGTAAGGCAAACACCTTAGCAATTAGGCCACCCTCCCAACTTCTATTTTTTCTGAGAAAGGAATTGTTTGAGCTGAGGTAATATAGCCATTTGATAATAGCCTCCCTGAAATCCCTTACTTGCAAACACATCTGAAATATTTGAATTCCAATTAAATTGATAACTGGCAATTAGCCTACTACTTGTGTCTGTGTCTTTTATATATTAATGGCATTTCCTATAAAGTAGCAATGAATTGAAATAAATAAGAAAGTGGAAGATCTGTTGCAGTATTTGTCAAGGCATGATGGTGAAATGGGCTGGCCAAAAACTTGTACAGGTGAGGTAAGGGAAGGAAGGAATTGCTGCTTAGTGAATACATGGGAGAGCTGTACCCAGTCTTGGACAACACACACACTGGTGAGCAGGTAATAGCCAGCTGCAATTTCTGCTAGGCAGGTTCAGCTTTGATGACAGATGTCATTGGGGGGGGGGGTAATAAGGGACAGGTGTAGGGCCAGGTAGAGATGGGATGAGGTAGGAGAGTCATAGTGGAGAAGGAAGTCTGGTGAGGTGGAGTGAAAAGGCTGGAGTTGGGGGCTGGCCTTTTTCATTGTAGGTATAATGGACAGCTGGTAGCCACCTTGCTCACTCTTCACAAAAGCAGCTTTTTTAAAGCAACAAGTGAAGGCCAGATTAACTGTTGGGCAGGGTGCCCACTAGGGGGTTAAAATGGAATTCCCTAGTTTTCCACTTGACTTTTCAGAGTTTTTGCCTTCATGAGTGGGTTCAGTTCAGTAGCACAAGTGACACTGTCACAGTCATGTAAGTAGATGGCAGGAAAGGTGAGGGAGGCCAAAAGTAACTAGATGGGAGGCTAAAGAGCTTACCAGCTGAGCCACCTACAAGGCAGATGGCCCCCAAAGGGGGGGGGGGTATGCCACCTCCTTTTAGCATATTGTAAGGTGGCCCAAGGAAGAAACTGGTTGAACTTAAATTGTTGTAGAACTTATGTTAATGCTGTAGTGCCAAATAATGACAGTGCTACAATTATTGTAGTGCTTAAGTGATTAGCTATCTGCTATTGACCTCCCTGCATATTTTCTGGAATGATAGACTTCCAATTAGTTGATTAGGTTAATTGGTAAAAACAGTTGGCTGCAGCCATTTAGTCCACTATATCCATCCATGTCTTTTGTTTATGTATGGCATTTGCTCTGAGGTAGTAATGAAGTAAAGTAAATAATAAGGAAGAAGAGCTGCTGCAATATGTGTACAGGTATTTGGAGTGGGTTAGCTGAAACCCAAACTGTAAGAACGGGAACAGGTAAGGAAAGGGATATGAGCTGGTCTCATAGCTCTCAACCTTCCATGTCCAAAATGAGGAACACTAGCCCTCATAATGTGGAACAAATGTGCAAAATGTGGAACACATACTAATGACTTACTAACAACTTCAACTAGGAAGGTCATAGGATGGTTAAAATATGCTGGTTTTACTTATAAAGAAGATATTTTAATGAATTAATATGATTCATTTCTATTTACAATGGATTTCACTTAAAAAAAATTCCTAACACTGAATGTGTGACAGAGTCTTTCAATGTGGAACTTTGAGGAACTTCGAGGAATATGAACTTTTTAAGACCCCAAATGAGGTACATTCCTCGTAATGAGGTACACTTGAGAGGTATGGCTGGTCTGGAAGATGCATATTGGGTTTAAAGGAAGGAAGGCACTGCTGTTTAGTGAGTGCATGGGAGAATTGTACCTCTTGGACAAAAACTCTCCGCTACTTAAAATGTTGCACTGCTTTACACGTTTTTATAGCCTCACACACTCTCACCCTTTCATCTCCAGAATGCGGAACACTCCGTCTCATAATGTGGGAGAAACGGGCAAAATACTTGCTAATAACTTCATTTAGAAAGTTCGTAGCCTTATTACAATGTCTTACTTCTTATTTAACAAGTTATTTTGATGAATAAATATGTTATAGTTAGTTGTATTGGTAATTTACCAATTAATAAATGAAAAATCATTTCATAGTGAAAGAGGGATTTTTTGTATTAATTTGAATTGAGGAACTGTTCCTCATAATCAGGTATGGGGTTGATCATCAGTATTTCACACAAACCAGTTATATTCTGCAACTAAACTCGGGTTACCACCTGTCCCACTTTGCGAGGGACAGTCCCTCTTTGGGCTGTTGTGTCCTGACAAAAAATTGCAAAAATGGCAAATATCCTGAGATTTTAGGACAAAACTATTTCCTATATTTTATGTAATAGTTGCATAAAGCAGTTATTCTGTATCTAAAATACCTAAATGTTATAAGAAACAGAATAAGCAACTAAAATATTACAAAAATAAGCTTTTATTTAGGCAAAAAAGTTAAGTTCTAACCTTTGTACTGACCGTGGGTATGTGTCGGCCTGTAAAATCTGATGTTTGTACCAAAAATGTCCCACTTTGGCGTTTGGCCATTTGAAAAGGTGTCAACCCGAAACTAAACCACCTAAAATAGAAACAACCGTGGCGTGGAGATGAGCGAAGAAGAATGGCTCATTGTTGAGCACCTCCTACAAACGCGAACCTTTTTTCAGCTAGCAAAATAATTACGCACGAATGTGATCATCTGGGTGTTTTTCATCCTCCCAGCCTGAAGAGAGCGGATCTAAGTGAAAAAAACAGAATGGGCGGGGCTAAACACCGTTACTCTAGTCACCCATGCGCCTCGCTTCGCCCGAGTGAGCTGTCCAGCTTTTCAGCGCTTACGAACTGTTCAGCACCAGGGACAGCGGACAAGGAACTAGAAGGACAGAGAGCCAAGGAACTGCAGATAGCAGAACGTTTAACACAAACAAGGCGAGCTATCAAACGACCGGTCTAGGAAAAGGGCCTTGGGGACAAGAAGACGTCAGCTGGTAGGTAAACTCTTTCATTTTCGCACAGCAGTGCTTCTACAGGAGAAACCCAGTCCAGGCAGGCTGTTTCCACCTTGTTGTAGTGACGTCTAATATGGGGAATGAAGAGACCCATAAGAGTATAGAGAAGCCTCTCTTACTGTGCACCGGTGTTGTTTAACAACTGACCTAATTCGTGTTTGGATACTTGCTGTGAATTGCTTCCGTATGCATAGCAAGTGTCACGTGCATATTTTAATAACGCTAAATTGTTTCCAGTTGTAAGGGTTTTGTAAACCACGCAAGTTGCAAAGTTGTATGTCTAAATGTGTCTTAGTGCCGTGTGATGTCCGCTTGTTCATTCAGCAGCTTTCCTCAGCTATAGATTTAAAAAGTTTCATTTGAAATTAACTGTGGGCTTAGCCTTAGACTGTAAAAAATGCAACTGGAATTGATACATGTAGAGGGCTGTGTGTGTACGATGCATCTGATTTTCTGCTTGCTGAGCAGATGGTGCTGTAGAGAAAAGCAATTGGAGCTTAGCTAAGGTCAAGCTCGACTTAATAGCAAATGCGTCCATATATGGAATAAGATGAGAACATAAGAGACTGTAATAGGAAGTCTATGCAGTCCCATTCATGAATTTCTTGCTGTCGTTTAGTCAACAATGAACTAAGCAAATCGGAAAACTTCAAGCCGTTACCTTCTACTTGACAAGTGACCCGGGTTCCGTTGTCAGGTAACTTATCTTATAGAAGCAAAAATAGAATTACCAAGACATTCTCCATCTCAACATTGAAACTGGTGGTCAGCACTAGATTTGTAGCAGCACAGTCCTTTTAGAGGCAACCAAGGGGATTAGCAGTAAGCATTGTTGAGCTATTCTGTGCTTGTCGTGGGGGAGGGGTGTTTATTTTCATTCTGAGGCATGCTGTTTTACGCTGAACATGAATGTCAGTACAGGGTGAACATCCTTGTACCATATGCTTATTTTATGAAAAATATCATGTTTCTTTGAAGAAGAACTTTAATTATAAATTTTTACACCGGACTTCCAAAAATATTGTCTTTGGCAACATCGCCAAAAAACATCCTTTCTAAAACAATTAAAACTGTCATACACATAACATTTATGGTTCAGGCTTAACGAGATGCACTTATAATGCTGCTACACATCAGTGTTATGCCACAAATCAGGAGAAAGAATTATGCTGTGTATGCGACAGATGCTTAAGCTGATGAAATTCCATCTCAGCAAAAGAGTTTGACAGGCTGGTTGGTAGCAGTTCATAGAATACAGGAAATGGTGCAGAATTGGCATCGGCAGCCACATGAAAACAACTGAAATAAACTTATAAAATGTATACCTCTAAGAAGAAAAGGGAGTTTGTGACAGAAACTTTTATGTAGTTCATATCTTACAGGCAGAGAGAGCGAGAACATTTTTTCTACAGATGTAGTGGTGGTTGCATGGAAAGAAAACACATTTAGGAGTTATGGAAGTAACACAGAAAAAAATCAAGTGTGTGGAGCATAGGTTTGTCTGTTGGGCCATCAGGCAGTCCTTACTTTGCATTATTCTAGATTTTTTTGCATTACAGCAGCAACCATATCTTTGCTCATACATCTTGGGAGTAAATACTTGCAGAATTACTTTTGCAGGATCCTGACATCTATGACAGGTTGATTTTTGTAATAAGAAATTAATTTTACTGATTTTGGTGTGTTTCTTATTAGTCTTTGCTGTACTTTTTTAAAATCTGTTTATTAGTGCAATGTAAAGTTTAATGTAATTCTGCCGCTGTCAATATACATATGTTCATCCAGGAACAATTTTGCACTCACTACTAGCCAAAAGTACATAGTGCTGTTTTAGACAGAACTGTTTCAGATTCACTCATAAAACATAAGGAATAAGCACACAACTCTACTCTGCAAAAGTACTGTTACTATAAATATACAAGATGAGATGTTCTACTGGTGCACAGGTGGACAAATCACATTCCTTATCTCTGCAGAAGAGTATTATGATATTTTAAATAAAATGAAAGTACACCATACACTACACCAACATGAAGTGAAGTGGAAGTATAAATGAAAATGAAGACTGATATAAAAATAAGTACAATTTCTTCAAATTAAAATAAACCATTATTTTCACATATTGTACTTAGAAATGAAAAAAGAAGAGTTAAGTATGGCTTTTGTAACAGTAAACCTTTCTGTTTCTTTGCTTTATTTACCCTCATATTCAAAAATACATAACATTAAGAACAATCCATTTACTTTGAATAATCGGTATAGCAATAACCCAAATAATACTTGTTGAGGTGTGCACAGATGATTATGACTTTTTGATGTTTTCTATCGAGGTCAAAAAATTTCCTCTATAGCTCTTGAAGAATAATTTCCTGGTAAATATTGTTGTGCTGCTTATAATTGTCTGTGCGGCTCCCTCATATATTGTAAGGATAACAGATTGCAGACTCTATCTGCCTTCAAAATCTTTGATGTTTGTTTTGAATATTTCAGAATAGACATCTCTGTTCAGAATCCTTCATTTAGGTGAATTGTTGGATTTGCAGTCAGACGTAGTCATGTGATACAGCAATGAATTAGCAAAGTAGTTTTTCCAAATAAAACACAAGGCTCATAAGTTTATGACCTGTTGTCTATCAGTAATGTTGACTGTATTAATCTCATTCTGGCATTTCTATTTTCCATATATACATATATAAGATTATTTCTGAAGTCAAGTTAATGACCAACTTCTTCATACTGCTAGATGAAGCTTATTTCAGAGTCTTGGAAGTTGTTAGACCACCTTCATTGGTATAGAAGGATACATTTTGAATATGACTCTGGTGACATGGGTATAATATGTGGATGGCTCATCTGATGTAGTTGGAGTGAGAAGGATGGATGTGCCTGTGGGGGGGGGGGGGTTGGTGTCAGAAAAGGCCACAGTTCCCACAGAAGATGGGCAACAAAACCTACATTTTAAAATGAGTGCATGAAAAGACAACATGATACACTGTATGTAAATAATGCCACATGATTTGACTCGGGCATTTGATGACATACACATTATTCCCATTGTGCTGTACAGTGAATTGCTTTTACAGTTCCTACATGGCAGTTTAAGAAACGTGACTTTTGTTTCATGGGAACATAGGTTCATAGGTTCATACTAGGCTATCTGCCCTAGGGCATTTATAAGCCTAGCCAGAGTGTGTTTGGCTTTCGCCACCCATTTTAAATTAATTTTGCTATGCCTTTTTTTGAGGTTAGTATACTTTGCCTCTGTCTAACAGTGACACAGAAGTGATAGCCGGGGTAAACCTACGATCTCCCATCCACTCATCAAGATTCCTCTTGAAGAGAGTCAATGTGGGACTCTGCCTAACCTGGACTGGGATTTTATTCCAGAGTGAAGGGAGCCTCTGGGTTATGAATCTGTCCCTCCAGCATGTCCTATTTATTTCAGTGCTGAGGTTCAAGTCTCTCGGCCAGAGCTTGATGGGATTTGGATTTTCTGAGGTGCAGCATGTCCATTAATTCCGGGTTGGACATGGCTTTATACGTCAGGCACAGATCACCTCTGAGCAGGTGGTATGCCACTGAGTAGAGCTGGAGTTTCTTTAACCGGGCAGCATATGGCATCTGTTTGAGCCCTTTGATCCTCTTGGTGAGGTACTTTTGGGGTCTTTCCAGTTGCTGCAGGTGTCTGGTAAGTTACATCCCAAAAGAGGCATTGTACTCAATTATGGGCCTGATGAGGGATGAGTAAAGAGGCACGATGACCTCCCCTGATCTAGATGTGAATCTCTTCATGATTAGGTGGGCTATATAAAATGTTTTCCTAACCACTTTGGCCATGTGGTTGTCAAATGAGAGATTGCTATCAACTTGAGTCCCCAGGTCCCTAATGACTTTTTCTGTACTTAATGGATTACCACCTATGTGGTAATTTGTGGGCACTTTGTTTTTGCCAAAGGGGATGACTATACACTTTTTGGCATTTAGCTTGAGGCCATGGCTCTGGCACCAGTTGTCTGTTTCTATGAGGCCCTTTTGGAGGATGCTTGTGTCGGCTGGAGAGTTGATTATGGCGCCCAGTTTGCAGTCATCTGCGAACTTGGTCAGCCACAGTCCTTCCGTGTTGGCCTGTACCGCCGAGAAATATATACTGAACAAGAGAGGTCCCAGGACTGAGCCTTGTGGTGCACCACTTGTAACTGGTTTGGAGTCTGACATGGCTCCAGCAATTCGAACCATGTGGGTTCTGTCCTTGAGCCAGTTTGCAACCCATCAAGTGACATAGGGGTTTATATTTAAGCTGGTGAGCTTATCTATAATGCCCGAGTGGGGTATTGTATCGAAGCCTTTTGCGAGGTCCAGGTAGGCTGTGTGGACCACCTTCCCCTCGTCAATGGCCTTGGTGACTGTTTCAAAGAAATCAGCCAGGTTTAAGAGGCAGGATCTGCCCTTAACAAAGCCAAACTGGATAGGATCCAGTGTCTGTAGGTCCCCAATATCTTTATGAGGTCCATGATGATCCTTTCCATAGCTTTGCAGACCAAGCTAGTCAGGCTTATGGGGCAATAGTTTCCAGGATCCATTGAGGCACCACCTTTGTGGAGAGGGGCCACTGTTGCTGTACGCCACTCTTTGGGTACATATCCTGTAGTAAGGCTAAGACTGAACAGTAGTTTTATGTTTGGGTTTAGCTCTTCTTGGAGTTCATGTAGGACGCAGCCCGGGACACCATCTGGTCCCATTGATGCTGTGTTTTTTGCTTTGGAGAGGGCGGCTCTTACTTGAGCATCTGAGATGTCAGGGGGGCAGCACTCTGTTGGGATAGATATTTGCCCTTTTGGTGGGGAGGGGGGGAGAAGTTTGCACTGAACCTGTCAGCTAGGATGTTGGCAATGTCTGTGGGCTCGGTGTATTTTTTGTCATTTTGGACTAATTCTGAGCATATCTGGGAATTCCCACCCAGGTTCCTAACATAACTAAAGAAATCCTTGTGATTATCCTTAGTGTCCTGTGCAATTTTCCTCTCGAAGCTGGCCTTAGACGATTTTATGAGTGCCCGTAGTTTTTTGCTAATACTGATCAGAGATGCCTTCCCTTTTTGGGATTTTGCTCTATCATGTAGTAGCTTCCTCCTTCTATTGTATAGTTTGTTTATGGCTGGTGTCCACCAGACAGGACGTCTGCCTTTGGAGGATTGGGTCTTGGTTTTATTTGGGATTGCATGATCCATGCATTCCTGAAGGTGTTCATAGAATGTGTTTATAAAGGATTCTGCGGTCTGGGCTGTATTTTCCACAGGCCCGGGGGCTTTGAAGGATTTCGCCTCGGTTTTGAGGCGTGTGAAATTAGCTTTAGAGAAGTTTTTCACTGTGGTTTTCTGGGCAGGGGGTGGGGTCGGGATGTGAATATCCAGTGAGATTAGTTTATGGTCTGATCTTACCAGTGAGGGATACACTTCTGGTCTGGAGCATAGTGTCCCCATGTTGGTGATGAACAGGTCCAGTATGTTTTCCCTTCTTGTGGGAGTGGTAACAAGTTGTTCCATAGCATTTGAGTTTATAAATTCTAGGAACCTTTGGGCTAGGGTGTTGGAGCTAGAGTAATGCTCCCAGTCTATGTTTGGGTAGTTGAAGTCACCCAATATAATGGTGTTTGGAGAGACCTTCATATTTTCCAGTATTCTCAGGAAGGCCGAGTGGGGTTCCTGTGTTTGGGAGGGTGGTCTGTAGCAGGCTATAAACTGGAAGGCAGTTTTACCCACAGTTAGTTGCACATGGATAGTCTCTGATTCTTCGTGCTGTGCCACCAACCTGGAGGTGTGGGTATCTTTGACGAATATTGATACTCCCCCTCCTTTTGTGGTTCGGTCCAAGTTTTGGGGCCAAAAAGCATGGTATGAGGTATAACCTGGTAGTGCTGGGTTGTTCTTGGGAGCCTTGAACCAGCTTTCTGTTACTGCACAGATATCGATGTCCTCCATGCTAAGGAGAGTTTCGAGTGCGTGCATCTTGAGGTTTAGACTTCTGGCGTTGAGTAGCATTACTCTTAGTTTCTTATCCCTTGTGATACCTATGGAGGTGGGTTTGTCTTTTGAGCCTTGCCTAAAAAAGGCACTATGGGGGTAGCAAGAGCCTTTGCCAATATCTGAAAGCCGAGGGGTGACAGGTGCAAGCCGTCCCTAGTGAAGCATCGTGGCTTGTCGAGCATGTCATCCCAGGCTGACAGGCATTGGATCCCCTTTGAATGACACCAACACAAGCCAATTGTTGAAATTGATCATCTTGTCTTCATATTGTGGCATCATTCTTGGTGAGGGTAAGATGCCACTCAAGGTCAGGGTCATACCGGCCTGGGCTACATGCTCAGAGAGCTCCTCTATGTCTCTTTTCATGTAGTCCAGGGAGGTACATCTCAGGTCATTCACACCAGCATGGACAATGACTGAGTCATATTTGTACTTGCCTTGGAGTGACCTGAGTGCTTGTGTTATGTGGCGGATCCTAGCACCCGACAGGCAGCTCACCGTGACCTTCTCCTTGTTCAGCCTGGTGAGCGGACGCCAGTGTGCCTGACGATAGAGTCACCTATTACAAGTGTATCAGGTGTGTTGTTTAGCCTTAAGGGCTGTGACTGTTCGGCACACTGGCTTTGTGAGCTATGTGTTGCACGTGTTTTGTTTTGGGGTAGCGGTTGCTTGGGTGTCTGTTTTGGAGGTCTCTGCTGCTTAGGCAGATTTTTATTTAGAGCCTCCGAGTATGTTTTTGTGTGTTTATGTGTTTGGTTTGTTGTCGTGGTAGGTCTATGTGAGACTGGAATTGTAGTGAGTGTGGTTTCCTTCTCCTCCTGACTGGTTACGCCAGTACTGAGTTGAGAGAGCTTAGCCTCTAGTTTGGCTATATGGTTGCATCTCTCACATGTGTTGGAATTTGTTGGGAGGAGGAGAGGGTTGTCTGTGTACATGAGGCAGTTGTAACATTGCCTCAAGATTCCCAGATTCACCAGCTGGACCGAAGAGGAGATTGACAACTGACCTTTGGACATGCTAGAATAGTATTGGGAATTCCTCTATAATTGAAAAAAAGGGCCAATGGGGAACAAGGTACTCAAGGGGAGTTTGTGAGGGTGTAGTGCTTTTAATTTTTTAGAGCTGACTTATATAATTGCTTTAGTGAGCAAGTGCCAGGTAACTTAAATGCAATGTGTTACAGGTAACGTAAATGCAAAAATGACAAACAGTAACTTTCTTTCAAGTGAAACAAGGAAATAAGTACAGTAAGCAATGCAGATATCACTAGGGATCCACAGAAGTGCTACAAGGCCGCATTTTAGGTGGAATTAGCATTTCAGGGAAATAAACAAACAACAAGCATACAAACAAAGCTAGATTCAGCAGGCCTGGATCTAGTCTATGGTACAGCAAACAAGGTGTACCAATTTCAGTAAGAACAGTTAGAATATGCAGGCACTATAAGCCTTTAACCAGAAATTCCCTGCTCAGAAGGGCAGAGTCCAGCCTCTCCTCTCACAAGAGTGCAGACCGCAATCCTTCTTAACGTAAAATAACTGGTCTGAAGCCCAAGTGCTTAATCCAAAAGACTTAGAAATGATAGCTACACTTTAATCAAGTTACTACCAGCAGTAATAAATACAGCTGAATACTTTAAAGAATGCCTGGATTAGTGCTCAAGTTATACAAACAAAGCTAGATTCAGCAGGTCTGGATCTAGTCTATGCTACAGCAAACAAGGTGTACCAATTTCAGTTAATACACTTTTAGAATAACAGGCACTGAGGCCTCAATCAGCAGTTCCCAACTTAGAAGGATGTAAGCTACCTGTTCTGCCACTATAGTGCAGACCACAAACCTTCTTAATGTAAAACTGGTCTGAAGCCCAGGTGCTTAAACTAAAAGGCTTAGAATGAGTTACACCAAGCAGTAATAAATACAATTGAGTACTTTTAAGATGACGCAAAAGCAAAATAAAGTAGGAAAAAACACAAATACAGTAAAAGCAGATAATTTTTTTTTTTTTTTTTTTTTTGTGGAAAGTGAGAAAGGAGTAGCAGAAACTAAGCTGATTGGCCTTCTCAAATGCTCTCCCTGTACTGGGTAGAATGAGGTAATGACACCAGACTGGGAGGAGGTTCCCAGATCAAATTTACACTAGGGGCGGGCAACTGCAAAGCCACCAACTATAAAACCACTATACCAACAGGGAGGGAGGGTGAGAAACAAACTGCAGAAATGTTACTCACAGCTGAAAAGCAGCAGTGAGCCTTTAAATGAAAGTTTTAAACAGCTAAAGGAGCCACTAGAAAAAAGAGTTTAACTGCAACAAGTTATCATAAACAAACAACCCAACAGATGCTTAATGAGTGGACAATTTCCAGTTAATACCTCACACACAGTGAAACTAGCTAGAAAAAATACACAGTACACAAAGTGCTATAAACAACAAAGAAATAAAGAACAAAATAAACAAAAAACAGGATACTTCTGTATCTCACATTGTAATGGATTTACAATTTAGTTTAAGACAGTGCATCTCATTGTTTCTTATTTCAGGAAGGAAGGATTCACTAATAGCTAATGTAGAAATGGGAGTTAGTGCAGAATTTTGTAAAATATCTTTTATTTCATTTTATATATATATATATATATATATATATATATATATCAGTTTTATATATATATATATATATATATATGTGTGTGTGTGTGTGTATGAATATTTATTGTCTCGGTATTGTAAGGGGGTAGTTACTCTTGATTAGACTTGCATTTTTTCCTGTTATCTGGTTACTAAATTGCACCACATTCCTGCACTGCAAGTCTGGATGTGCATTGTATTATTTTTATTATTATTGTTATTATTTACTTTTATTATTTTCATTTTTCTTTTAGTCCATTCCTCTTCCTTTTATCAACTTGTTCTTTCCTTCTCCCTCCTCTGGCAGTGGATGTGCCATGGGGGGGGGGGGGGGGGCAAGAAAGAGCAAGAGAACTGCAATTATCATCCTGCAGGAAGCTGGATATTTTTTACTTCCTTAGCATTTCTCATTGGTAGCTTCACATGCATAGGCTGAAAAAAGAGCACATGTATTACAAAAGCAATGCATGAATGCTTCCACACATTTGCATGGATATGGCTACAGCACTACATTCTGCTTGGGACTCCAGAGTGAGTAGAGAATGTGTATTATAGTGGCACTTGGCATGCATGTGTGCACTCACACGTATATGTGGATAAATACTTATTCTACTGACCTAGATAAAGAAGTAAGTAACTCAGAATGATGCTTAGAACCAAAACAAAAAGGACTACAACACCAGTATGAACCAGTCCAAGAATGAAGTTCCACAAAAAACACCACGTTGATAGACCACAGGTTTATTTAGCACTTTCATTGGATTATATCCACTGACTTCTTCAGAATAATTTACAACAAATTCCACACCTATTTAAATAGAAGCACAAGGTAAAACACATGATTGTGTCAACCAATTAAATACACAACCTAATTAACTATACAAAAGCTGATATTCCATGATACTGCGGTGGTGGTGCTGCGGTAGCATTGTCACCTCATAGCAAGACGTTGTCCCGTTCGATTCTCAGCTAGAGCGTCTTCTGTGTGGAGGCATAAGTGAATGGGGCATGCCTTCGTTGAAGGTTGTGCATCAGGGCTGGTAACCAGGTATGTAAAAATCCACTACCAATCATTAGCGGACTGGAGTTCCACTGTGGTGACCCCTTAACCGGACAAAGCCGAAAGACACAAACAAACAAAAGCTGATATTCCCAGTAAAAAAACCTAACTAGCCAAACTGTTATAAAAAACACACTGGTAAAAAAAAAATTTGTAAAACATCTGTAAAAAAACAAAATAGTACAGCCTGCCACATAAATAATGGTGCAAACAACCACAGTACTTTCCAAAACTAAATGACATATGAACGTAACCTGAGAAGGCTACCAATGCTTATACTGTCATTGAGACCTGGGGGAACACAGACATTTAATCGAACCTTTCAACACAGTTCCCTAAACTCTAAATAATCTTCCCAAGCACCTCCCCTTGGGTCTTTTTTTACCCCTTCCACAACTAAAAAGTGAAAAGAGTGTGAGGAATATTTTGAAATGTGCTTAAATAGAGCATTATTACCATAACCATTTCTGATGTCCCTGTAATGCTCGTAGATTCTGTCCTTGAACCTCCTCTTGGTCTTGCCTATATAGAAGCAACTACAGTGATGGCACAGGGCAGCATAAACTACCCCTACTGAATTACAGGAAAATTTGTCATTAGGTTTAATAGGAATCTGATATGCAATCACTATTCAGAATAAGATGGCATTGTGAACAACAGCCACATTTTTTAGTCCCAAACCTGCTGTCACTGCTTCCATCATCAACCTTACTTTCAAGAAGTTGTCTAATACTAAAACATCTTTTAAACACTATTTCTGTGCTGGACCCCACTTTTTCCAATAAGTCTGGGTCATTACAAAAAATCTGCCAGTTTTTCTTCAAAATACTGAAAATGCTACTATGGTCATTAAAAAACGTAGTTACATAGGGGCAAAAAAAAATTGGGAGGGGTCAGTTTTGGTGAAAAGCACTCCCATCATCTCTATTGGGGTTACCCCCCAAAATAGGCACAATGCTTTGATTGCTTCTCTTAAGGGCACCTTCCTTATGTATTTGGGTTACCAAGTACCTAGGATATCCCCTAGCCATAAACATACCAACAAGTATCTCACACTGCTGTAAAAAATCTCCATCTGTGCTAACTATCCTGGCAATCCTTATGAATTGTCCTTTTATAATAGCTTTCTTGAGGTGTATTGGATGGTTGCTCTCATAATGCAGGAGACTATTACAATAAGTAGGCTTCCTGTACAAATTACTAACAAAACATTTTTTATTTAAATCGTTTCTGATGTCCACATCCAAATAATTGATGCCAGAAACATTGTGAACAAAAGTAAATTTCAGAAACTCAGTTGTGCTATTAAGGTAACCAATAATAGATGTAACATCTTCACCAGTGTCATTCCATAAGAAAAACAAATCATCAATATAACGCAAATATACAGTCCACTTATCGGACAACTCAGAATTAAATAAGTACTTTTTCTCCCACATAAGCATGATGATGTTTGCAAAAACAGGAGTACACATGGCTCCTATAGCAATGCCGGTCTTTTTTAGAAAGTGCTGCCCTTCAAAAAAGACAAAAGTTGTTTTTTAATAACATCTCCATAAGTGTCACAAAAACTGAAACTTCATTGTTGTGAAATAAATGACTGTCAAACAAAAATTCCTCAAACCACTGAAGACCGAGTGTATGCGGAATGACATTATTCAAATTAGTTACATCTACTGTAAGAAAACTGGCATTTTCTTGAAACATTACACTATTTAGTTTGTTCAAAAAATGCCAAGAATCAACACAAATGTGCCTTTAACCTTTTAAAACATCCTTAAGGGCAAAATCAATAAATTGTCCTAATGTATGGGTTTTAGACCCAGCAGCACTGACATGGGTCTCATAGGGGGGGGAGCGGGTTAAGCATGTGTGCAATTGTGTGGATGTGAGGGTTAGGGCTGGTTAGGTGAGTTAGGGTTAGGGCACGGGTCAGGTATGTGTGCAATTGTGTGGACGAGAGGGTTAGGGCGGGTTAGGTGAGTTAGGGCACGGGTCAGGTAAGTGTGTGATTTTGTGGATGTGAGGGTTAGGGCAGGGTAGGTGAGTTAGGCTTAGGGCACGGGTGAGGTGAGTGTGCGATAGTGATGGACCTTAGGGTTAGGGTTTGGATTAAGGTAAGTGGATGGTTAGTAGTGCGTGTATAGTTTAGTGTAGGGTTAGCTGTAAGATTTTAGGTGTATGTGTGTGGATTGCTGTTTGTTTGGTGTGCTTGTGTTGTGTGTATGTGTTTTGGAACAGCTATTTTTTTCCCTAGGAAAAAATTCACTGTTCTGTATGTTCGATGTTTTCAGCTTTCGCTGAATAGGGGTCGATATTAGAACATTCGAAGTTTTGAAACTTCGATGTTCTAATATAGACCCATTAAATGCCTGTGTTCCCCCAGGTTTCAATGACAGTATAAGCATTGGTAGCCTTCTCAGGTTACGTTCATATGTCATTTAGTTTTGGAATGTACTTTGATTCTTTGCACCATTATTTATGTGGTAGGCTGTACTATTTTGTTTTTTTACAGATTTTTGTTTTACAAATGTGTTTTCTTACCAATGTGTTTTTTATAACAGTTTGGCTAGTTAGGTTTTTTTACTGGGAATATCAGCTTTTGTATAGTTAATTAATTTGTGTATTTAATTGGTTGACACAGTCATGTGTTTTATCTTGTGCTTCTATTTAAATAGGTGTGGAATTTGTTGTAAATTATTCTGATGAAGTCAGTGGATATAATCCGACAAAAGCACTAAATAAACATGTTCTATCAACATTGTGGTTTTTTGTGGAACTTCATTCTTGGACTGGTTCATACTGGTGTCAGAATGATGCTTGTTGTTACTCTTGATTCTAGAAGTGTTAGTAGTAGAAGTATTAGAGTGAACAGAGCAAACTGCATTCCCCAAGATTTTTGAGCCCACATCAGCTGCTCACTCCCAACTTCCCTTGTTCGTTTCTTCAGTGCCTGATTTATTAGTTGATCTGACATGAATATTATAATGTGCTTGCACACATATGTGTGTCAGGAGGGGTTGGGGATGGGTAATGCTATAATAACATACACATATGCATAAATGGGTTCAGGATTTATCATTCATAACATAACCTGTACAATCAATTCCTTTCCCACAGTACATATGCACATAAACACACACATGCATGAATGTAGGTAAATTAGTTAACATATTGTCCCATCAAGCCCCCCATATATCCCCACATTCCCTGAAACTTAAATAAACCAGATGTGAGATCATACAACAATGTGAAAAGTAGGAATATCCTATTGCCCTTTGAAGTACAATTTTACTTTGCATCTCCCCCTCGCTGCTTAACTATATCAGATCCAAACTCACTTTTTTCAGTCTTTTGGAATCCTGCAAAAACTGTTCTCAGATAAACCCTGCTACCTAAATTTGAGATTGTACAACATTGTAAAAAGTAGTTAGTTTGTGATCTCAGAACAACAGTTGGATCATCCTGCCATTCAATAAAATAGTTGACCAAACAACTGACAACCCCATATGTGTATGTGTGTAACACCCCCCACCTTGCTTGTTTTATATTGTATTTTACCAAAAACTTCAAAACAATACATTTTAAACAATAGATCTGCATAGTTGCAAGGTCAATGACTAACTCTCCAGAAGACAATATCTACTCAAACTAACTGCAGTTCAGTGAAATGAGATTCAGTGAAATGAGTTTTCAGTAATTTGAGTTTTCAGCGAAGTGGTCGGGGTGAAATGAAATTCAGTGAAATGAGATTCAATGAAACAAATTCGACCCATATATATACACAAACACACACATACAAATATTTATTCTATTTGCCTAGATAAAGGAGTGAGTAATACTACTAATAATATAGATCTTTTTCACATTTTACTTATGAGTACTATAACCACATCACCAAATATTTATGTACACTCTGACATCATGTTATATACTGTACCTGTGCCATTAATTAGCCTGTTATTTATTATTTGAGATGTACAAGACAATGGGTGTTACATTAAACAGGAGTAGTTGAATACCACAAAGCTTTCACAGCTTGCACTAAAACTACATGATAATCCATTACCTATTGACACTCCCATTTAAAAATAAAAACATAAAACGTACAAGCATCATATACATGTCATGAGTACATTTCCTTCAAAATGAATTTAAAAATAAAACAAAAAAATGCAAACCCTACCCTTGCAAAAGAAATCAAATGCAAGAGGCAAATTATACAAACAGAATTACGATAAAATATATTCACATAATCCAACTCATAACATAAAACAGCTGCATACCCTGCAATATAAAATATAATAAAACAAACTATAGGTCAAACACAAACCTTGTGAAGAAATACTGATCCAGTATTGTTGGAACTACCTACTCAAACAAGAGTAGAATTTTAAAACATATCTGTATTCCATTTTGCTTTTACACAGTCTCAGAGCTATGCACACACACACATAACCCAGTAGCCACTCTTGGTGGTGAATCTGTACTGTAGACTCAGAGATAAAAATCTACCCCTTCTGCATGACACTAACTGGTATTTTACAGTTGCAGATCAGTTCTAAACCATTGCTCTGGACATTTTTTCTTTAGTGAAAATACACTACATAAGTGTGATGTTTTTTTAAGAAAACTGAACTGTATAATAGACTGTCAACCTATTATAATCACATTGCCAGGTTTGCCACTGGCCTGCCTTTTAGGACACACCACTGCATCAACCTTAACCAGCTTGGGTGGCTAGAGCTTCCCAGTCTAATCCAATATGACCTTCTGATTATGGCTAATAAAATCCTCTATAATCCAGAAAATACACTAGAACTTAAAAATATTATCACCCCCAATAACAATCCCAGACTGCTTCCATCCTCGAACAGACTACTAATTCGGACAATCAAAATTAACAATGCAGCCAATGATTCCCTCTTTGCAAACTCTGCAGGCAAAGCCTGGAACTCACTTCCAGCTGATATTACTTTGCTCTCCTTCCTAAGCCAATTTAAAACTAAATTCGTACAACATCTGGCACTAAACTGGCTTTGCCACTGCAACAGACCTGGCTAACTCTCATCATGAATGTGATAAATCTATTACTCAAACTACTGCTGAATTTTCCCCCATCACCAGGGAGCAACTCTAACCTGTTGAACTTGTCTATTCATGCTTTCTTTGTCAATACCATAACTGTAATATGATTTCATTGTTTTTATTGTACATGTTTATCTTTGAGCTTTTCTCCCTGGGCCTCTGCTGAAAATGGAGATGAATCCAGTCGGACTATCCTGGTCAACAAATGTAAAATAAATAAAGTATGGTACATAATCAAATGTGAGAAGTGCTTGGGAAGTAAATGGCATTCTGAAAAAAGAATGATGATAAATAGAGTGAACAACTTTTCATTGTTAAGACACCTGATGAATGCGTTAGTTCAGTTTATTTGATTGCAAAGATCAGTTTTAGAGTAGGAAGAAGTCATTTCATTTTCAGTATTCCCTTTGAAGATTCTTATCTTTTTAGCATACAGAGCTGCTGGTATTAAAAGGCGAGCAACTGTTTTATGGAGATGCGTCTTTATGCTGCACAGCACAGTCATTAAAAAAAAAAATCATTAAAAACGATTCTTTTCACAATTTATTTTGCTACAGATTTTATAATACCATCAAAGCAAATGAGAATCACTAAAAATGTAAATTGTGTTCAGAAGTAAAACCGAAACACAAATCAATTCAAAGATTCAAAGTTTCAAAGAAACTTTATTATCAGTTAGGAAACACAAGTGCTACCTAAACGAAATACTGAGTGTCAGCTCTTTTACAGGGAAAACATACACAAAAGACAAGACATGACAGGTATTAAAGAAATAACCATAGTACAAAAATAAATGTATGGTAGCTGATGCACATGGTTGTACACTATTTATATACACTGAACAACACAGGCTACTAGATGATTAACACATGAAAGAAAAGTACACAATACACAGAGGTGAGATTGGTGATGTTGCACATAAGGAAGTGAGTGGAATTGCGCTTGGATGAGAATATATTAATTTAGTCTGCAATAAATAAATAGAATTACTGTATGACAAAAAGGAAAAGAATGAGAGTGTAACAATCTATTATAGTTTGGATACATCCAGACTTACATCTGCATTAATGAGTCTTATTGCAGCTGGATAAAAACTGTTCATGAATCTGGGGGTCCTGCAGCGGATACTCTGTAACCTTCTACAAGATGCAACTTTAGTGAACCAAGCATTTGCTGGATTAGAAGTGTCACTCTGTATTTTACGGGACCTCTTTTTACATCTCATTTCAAAGAGCTCCTTTAAGGTAGGAAGACTAGTGCCCACAATCTTTTCTGTTGTTCTTATTATTCTTCGCAGCGTTTTCCTTTCGGCCATTGTGCTATAACCAAACCATACAGTGCAGTTGCTGGTGATAATGCTCTCGATGGCTCCTCTGTAGAAGGTAATTAGAGTATTCATAGAGAGCTTTGCTTTTCTAGTCTTCTTAGGAATTGTACTCACTGGTGGGCTGTTTTAATTAGGTGGGCTGTGTTTGTACTCCAAGAAAGATCCTTTGATATATGTACCCCCATGAACTTTGTAGTTTGAGCTCTCTCCACTTCTTCACCATTGATCTTGAGAGGCAGTTGCATGGCAGAGTTTTTGCTGAAGTCAGTAATGATTTCCTTTGTTTTATTGATGTTCAGGTCCAAATTGCTGTTGTTGCAACAATCAGTCAGGGAGCTGACCGCATTCCTATACCCACTCTCATCATCACCACTTATGATTTCAGCACTGTCGTGTCATCTGTGAATTTGATGATGTGGTTGTTACTAGCTTTCACAGAGCAGCCATGGGTACGGATTGTGAACAGTAGAGATCGTAGCACACAACACTGGGGTACACCGGTGTTGATTATAATACTCACTGAAGTGTTATTACCAGCACAGGTCTTTTGTGGTCTTCCAGTCAGGAAATTGAGGATCCAGTTGCACAGCCCTTTATTTATGCCAAGGTTGATTAGCTTTTCTATAAGTTGCATTGGAATCACCTTATTGAATGCTGAGCTGAAATCTATGAACAGCCTGACATAGTTGTTCTCTTCAAGATGCTCCAATATGAGGTGAAATGCTGCCAAAATGGTATTAGCAGTTGATCTATTTTCCCAGTAGGCAGACTGCAGCAGGGTAGTACTGTAGTCAAATGCCTTTTAACCAGTCTTTCAAAGCATTTCATCATATTTGATGTAAGAGCCCCCTGCCTGTAATCATTTAAGCAGGTAGGGTTGGCTTTTTTTGGGCAGAGGGATTATGTTGGTAACTTTAAAGCATGCTGGAACTTTTTCCTGGACATGTGAGGTGTTGAAGATGCCAATGAGGACTATGCTGAGCTGGTTTGCACAACCTTTCAATACTTTTCTGAGAATGTTATCCGGGCCAGCAGCCTTCCTGTGGTTCACTTTCCTCAGTTGGTTCCTTATATCCACAGGGTTGGAGTTGAGTAATCCTCCTTTTGGTCATTGAGAAGCTTTACAGCCTCCAGGTTGATTTTCTCTTCAAACCTGCCATAAATGTGTTTAGACTGTCCAGAAATTCAGTGCTATCATCGCACTGAGCTGACTTGATCTTGTAGTCAGTTAGTTGTTGAATACCATGCCACAGGCTTCTTGAGTCATTTGCATCCTCAAAGCATCCTTGTATCCTCATTCCATACTCTCTTTTGGCTTTCTTGATACCCTTTTTTAGATTAGCCCTTGCCACACTTAGACCTTTCTTATCCTTTGCCCTGAAAGCAGTGTTTCTTGCCCTCAGCAGCGTGTACACCTTGCTGTTTAGCCATGGCTTTTGGTTGGCTCTTACTTTAATATTTTTGATGTTTGTTACATCCTCCATTCATTTGGATATGTAAGGCATAGTTGTCTCAGTATATTCATCTATGTTCACCATGGCTGCCTCCTTGAAGACATCCCAGTTTGTGTTATCAAAGCAGCTCCAGAGACTTTCCATAGCTCCTTCATGTCAGACCCTGATTTGTTTCACAGTGGGCTTATTTCTGATCACGAGAGGTTTGTAAGCTTGTATTAG
This sequence comes from Protopterus annectens, assembly GCF_019279795.1. Taxonomy (NCBI): domain Eukaryota; kingdom Metazoa; phylum Chordata; order Ceratodontiformes; family Protopteridae; genus Protopterus; species Protopterus annectens. The sequence goes on along the minus strand of NC_056741.1, from coordinate 1,143,507,927 downwards.
TTCTATGGAAATGTGATCAGAGCCACCCAAGTTTGGTTGCTGTACAGCTCTGCATGCCCCTTTTATGTTAGTTTAAGCCTTGTTCAGAGCATTTGCTCCCCTTGTGGGAAAATCTACAATTTGGCAGTAATTGGGTAGCACCTCCCTGAGATCTGAACAATCAGAATTCTTGCATTGCAGCTCACATATAGTATTGTGCAGTATATTTAGTGCTTCAGTAATGTTTACACTTGGTGGTGTATATACAGCTGCTACATAGACACCATTTAGTTCAGGCACATAAAAAGGGTCTGCATGTCAGTATCAGAAATTCTACATTTATGGAGCAATGTCCAGTCACAATATTACATATTTTGCAGTAGCTATCATTCACAAAAATGCACACTCCACCTCCCTTAGCTTTATAACACAGAGATAGGTTTCTATCCACTCTGAACAGAGTGAAACCCTCAAGGCTGATAGTTTTCTGTGAAGTATCCAAGTCAAATTTGATAGTATACCATGCCATTTTAATTTATGTAAGGTATAACATGGTAGTATAGCATGGCACTTTAGTTTATGTAAGATATAGTATGTTTACACCACTTCAGCTGGGAGAACTTATATCGTTATAAACCTGTGTATATCCTGAAATCCTGGGCCTTTTTTTTTTTTTTTTTTTACAAAAAAAGTAAAAGAAGCCTACTCCAAACAAATATGATTAGCATGTAAACAAAAAATGCTGCTAAAAAAGTACAAACAGCAATATCATTCAGTAAAAAATATAATCTTTAGAATGATGGTGTGCAGAAGATTCTAAATTTTTATATCCATTGCAAAACAATTCCATGTGTGTGAGAAGTATATATGCATTTCATGCTCAGCTAGCTATTCATCAACATCACATACTATTCCTTAAAGGGATAATGCAAGATGCTGACTGTCTATGGCCTGATAGTAATGTGATTCATAATACTGTGGATGAGCAGCATATTGCATAATCCCTTTAGGGTGTAGTGTACAGTATTCTCAACAGACAGAGGTGCACCAGGTCTAATCCCCGGTCCTCAGTGCATAAAACATGGTTTTGACTTAAATAGTTCCTTGAAATGGTACACAAGATATTAAGAAATCACCTTTCAATCTAATTTTACTAAAGTGGTCGGACAAGCTGAACATGACTTACTGCTCATTGCTCAAGTGTAGCATAAGCTAAAAAAAGAAATAAAACTTGATATTTGGGAGAAAGGGCATGGCTTTATACCAGTCAGATTTTTATTTTATTAACTTAGTTGTAAAATGGGTAAGTAGACTGGTCAGTGTCCCATTTTAGCTGAAGTTCTAGCTTACCGATATCATTACAAATTAATTTCTTAGCTACAGTGATCAAGCAGAGGTAGTGCAGTCACAGAAGTATGACGTGCAATAATTAACAAAAGTAGAATACAAATGAAAATCACCAGTACAATTAATTAATAATTATTAATAGGGATTGATAAGAGAAAGATGGGTGCAGGGTATAAAGGAAAGATAGACGTATATCAGAGCTGTAAATGGCATAATGAATAAGAAAGATTAAGTGGGCATTCCTATTTCAGGACTGAAGTGAATGCATTGAAAAAAGGTAATAAACAAGGTAGGGAGTAGCAATAAATCAGGAAACATTTTAAGGAACGTAGGATGAAGAGTGCAGAAAAAAAGGGATTCAGCTGATGGCAATTTATGACTAGAGCACATAAAGAGGTAAAAAAGGTGGAGCTGTAGCAGAATTTTGGAAGGAACCTGTACTAATCAAATTTATGATGAGAAAGTCACAAGAGGAGAAGGATGGAGAAGTGGGAACAAACTTGGGTGTTGGTGGTAAAGCAATTTTTTTTACAATGCTGACACTTTCCTGAAAAGTATAGTTTAGGGTTGATCTAGATGATAGCTGTATTATTAGTAAACTTAGAAGTTTTGATTTCTGTCCATACATTTTAGGATTACTGTATAAAAGTAGTTAGGTTTACAGTATGAAAATTGGATGTCTTTAGCAGTGATTCTTGTATCTCATGTCAGAGAAGAAAGCATATTGTGGTGTAAGTGGTCATTAGTAGCTTTGCACAAATGTCAGTATTTGTCCTTGAATTGCATTTGTTATTTAATTAGAGATAATTTAATTTAGATATAATACGTACCCCAAGGTAATAAAATGTTATTCATTTGGAAAAGTGCATTAGTTGGGTCAGGGTAACTGTAGGCAGTGGACTAGTAAATATTTTCATAGCAGAGAGTGAAGATTTTCTTTAATGCCTGAAAGGTATGACAGTTGATAAAATATGGTGGAAAGGTTTTATTTAAAGATTTATGTAGAGAGGATTGGGAAGTGGTCTCTAACTGAGGTTGGAAATATGGAGTGACACCTGTCTAGGTGGGAGAGCTACGTTGTGATAAACACCAATGAGCATCTGGGAGACAGTGTAATTTACTGCTACGGTGGCCAGGCTATCTGGTGTTTAAGTCATCAAACATTCTGACATTTTTTTGGAAGCACAGACAGAAATATGATTTAGAACTGAACTGAAAGACCTTAGAAAAAGAGATGTTAATAACCCAAAGCATTGTAAATTCAGGTAATGTTACCAAAATTAATATCCGGTTACGTTCTTTTTTTGGGAATAGTAGCAGAAGAACTGTCTAGTGAGATGTCTAATTCTTTATTTACTGTAACACAGTACTACCTCCAATGTTTGATGGACAGGATAAATACTTTTCAGGCAAATTAATGTATTGAAGATATAGGGAGATAGGAAAGGTCTGTTGGCACAGAAGAATAAAGCACTGACTATGATCCTGTTTATCTGAACTTGATTACTAGCTTTAGTGCTGGCTGTAGCTAGAGTGAGTGGGTGTTGTGGCTTTGCTGACTTGTCCCACTTTTATGGGGGGGGCAAGGCATGGTGCTGAGCACTTGTTCTTGTTATGGAATCCCATGCAAAGACTGAAAAGCCAGCAGGAGCATTGGAATCCAGAAGGGTCAGGACAGTCTTGAGGGTCTATGTCTCCCACAGAAGTGAGTGGCATGCCTATTACACAATAAACCCTAGGGCAATTGTGAGCATATACAGATAGGTTAGGTTCTTAAAGTTACAATACACCTTCCCCCAACCTTTGATAGGTGATGACTCTGCTCTCTGCTGCTCAGCTCTCAACTCCTGGAGGAATGAAATGGCAGGGAAGAGATGAGAACTTGATAGTTACTGAAGCAGGAAGATAAAAATAACCAAAAAGGAGATAGGTTAGCTCCTTCCTGCAATTAGAATTATATTTTAGTTTGTGATTCATTATCTGGGCTTTTGGAGTATTAATTTCACTACTTGTACTTCGATAGTTAAGACAAGCTGTGAAAAAGATGAGGAAGTGAGAATGTGATTTTCAGTGGGTGTTTAATTTAGACATTCTGTCAACACATTACTACTTTACATTTATGGTTTATCAATGAGTGCTTTTAATCACTGTTCCAACATGATGTCTTATCTACACAGCTTAGTTTATTAGGTGCTTTAATTCAATGTATTACATCTTGTACACTGGACTTCAGTATTTACTAGTTCATTTTTCATCACCCATTAATTTTAGACAATTTGTATCGTTCTTTTAAATGTGATTACTTGTTTTTTTTTACTTTAATTCTTTGTACTTTATTTTCATTCCTTATTTTTTTCTGTTTTACTAATCTGCATCATGTTTAGTTATGAATGTATTAAAAAAATTGAGGGTGTTGTAAAGGAGTTAATCTTCTGAACTACTAGTGACACTGTGTAGAGATCTGCTATGGATGTATCAAAGATTGGGATGTGTTAGATATGCTAGGGAATAGCAGAGGATATGGAGAAGGAATATAATTTCAAAATGAGAAATTATTTGTGTGTGTGAAGTGGCACAGGGATAGCTACAGCTAATTATTTTTATTGCTATTAAATGAAACAGAAAATTATAAAAACTTTCAGTTATGGCTTTGATCTGTTGAATGCATTTCAGAGAGGACTGGATTAGTTAGAAGTAATAACTCAAGTATTAAAAGTAATAAGACAGGGAATTGAGGTAATTAAGTACCTTATACCCTGTATTGCCACTTAAGGAGGAAAAGAAAACGCAGTTACAGCTCTTGCATATTGCAATGATGTTTATGGCAAGGGACAGAAAAATAGATAAGGGGCAGAAAAGGACAAATGGTGGTGTGGTTAGAATAAAGGAATGTGGATCCGTATGCTGGTAGTAGGGTAAGCACAAGTAAAAATATGACGTGACCATGCAGTAACAATGACCATTGAGGAAAGGATACAGCCTAGATGTCTGATAGATGGGATGAAAGTGAAGACAAAGGCTTTGTAAGGATAAACAAAAGTGTGGATTAGTAGTTGAGAACAGTTAAGGGTAGGAAGGAGTAATGTAATGTAATTAGGCTGGAGGAGTGCGAAGAAAGAAAAAGTTAAGAATGATAAACTTAAAAACATGAGTAAGTAATGAATATCAGGTGGTCAGATGAAACAGGACATTGCTGAGGAATACCTTGGTTTCATCAGTCATAACCTTTTGTAATCCATTTGAGGAGGGCTTCAAAGCTTTTACTGACCATTAATTTACATGTCAGATGTAGCTCGTGGTCAGCTTGCTGCCTTTACCAAGGTCTCCCTTGGTTGGTTGAGGAGGAAGTTTAGTTGTGTCAGATGGATGAATCATATTTGTCATTTAGATAAATCAAGACCTCTCCATATCCATATGAAAGGCTTCCTAATCCACAGAATGTTTACTTTATGAGGTCTGCCACAGAGACCATAATCTAAGGACAGGTTTGGTGATAATCAGGACACTTGGTGTAAAATTATTTGACCTCAGGCCATGTAGCTTTGGTAGCCTTTTGTAGATGCTTCTGCTGTTAAGATGCACCATTGTATGCCCTGTATGCCTCTTTAAGCAGGATACATTTGTATGTGCCCTGCTCAGTTTGTTGTAGGACCTGAGGTGGAATAGATGTTGCCTGCTAACAGTCAGGGAAGTAAAGTGGACATAGCTATTGTCAGCCTGGTCCATAGCTGCATCAAAATGTCTGCATTTATATGGTCCAGAGCTTAGTATCCTGAGGTGGGTTATGACAGCTTTGCAAGTCTAACTGTGTGGTCTTCAATTAAAAGGGCAGATTGGCTTTAACTGATAATGTTTTTTTTTTAAACTTCTGCCTATTGACATTGTCAAACCACTAAAGGTTAGGTGTGTAATGTATATATTTTTAAGATAAATGGATAAAATGTAGGTTTACTAAATGATGTAGGAGAAGACAGAGCAGCAGCTCATAGAGAGAAAGGAAGGAAATGAGCCAACATCAGTACCAAAGATGCTTACATTAGTATAGTGAGAGGCTCTTCACCGACTCTGGGCATGGCATAGGCATGGTAGCTTACGCTCTGCATTTGTTTAGGGAGTGTCACCTCAAAGTGGTTAGCACTGCTCCATGGGCTGAGGTATAGGGGAGCATTATTGCTGGTGTATTATTTCAGATGCTACTTTCATTTATTATCAGTGTGCAAAGAAACATCAAGCTGTAATTAGAAATAATGCTGCATAAGTTTAAGAAGCCCTATAAAACAGGATCTGTAACACAAAAAGAACTGTCATGGCTGGATGTTAAACAATTAGTTTATGACAATATGCCATAAATACAATATGAAGCAGGGGCATGCATCTAAAGCAGTAAAGTACCTGTTTTATGTACCTGTTAACAAGTTACTTAGCAGATCTTCCTACAGAGATCATCAGTTAGATATTATCATGCAGAGAAGTGGGAAAAGAAACTATAGCAGTAATCTATGAGAGGCTGTAAGTAATGTTGTCTGTCTAATGTGCTTGGGTCACAAGGGCATATCCACAAGCAGACATGAGCAAATTCCAACACAACACACAGCTAACCATGGGCAGCTGTGATTACACACAACTTTGTATTTTTTTCTAGTAATACATAGGATGGAAAAATAATATCTGTTATATTTCAGAAAGAAGAGTAATTATATTAGTTGCTGATGAATCACAGTAAGTAATGATTTCAGATGACAATAACTTTGAAAAAGGATGCAAATATTTAGTGGAAATGTTTGGGGCCAGAGGTTATCCCCTAGACTTAGTAACAACAATTTCAGGTGAAGTTTCTGTCAAAAGAAATGAAGGGCATATAGCACCTACAATTTTATCCAAGGAGTGGTCTAATGGAGTTGATAAGAAGGGGAATCAGGAAGTAAATTTTACTTGCTCGTTTATCACGACTTGAACACAAGAGCATGAAAGCATTTGGAGTGTTTTAAAAATAATTTGAAAATTTTCCAATGTTTTAATGGGTTGAATGAATTGGTGGGACATAGGCCAAGGATGTTTTTTAGGAGAGGGAAATCCCTAAAAGAATTACTAGAGAATGGTAGCCAGAAGGGGTGTTGAGTAGTAGAGGAAAAGGGACATTGAAATGCAGGTCTTGCACTCAGTGTTAGTACTATGTAGGAAAAAACACCCGTAAATTGAAAGATAGAATCTACGAGCATTTGAATGACATAAAAAACAAACAGCTGAGTAATTCATTGTACAAACGTGATGAAGAACCCTAATCACAATTTTTTATTTTTTGGATTGGACACAGTATATAAAAATCCTTTAGGTGGCCCATGGGGTGATTTAATTGAATATAAGGAAGCCTTATGGCAACTCAAATTGACTGCCACCATACTACCGGGTTTAAATGACCCTGTATCCGTCTCCAGTATTTTAAAGCTTATGTCCTATAAAGTCTAACAACATTAATAATTATACATAAAAAAGATATTTACGTGTACATGTATGTTTTGAGAATATGTAAAATTTTTCTTATATATTTTTTTTTTAACAGTGTGTTTAAACTAATTTTAAAATGGTGATTAGTGGGTAGGTAATTTATGAATTGAGTTTATTGGTGTTTTTAAATCATGTGCCTTTTGAAGGAGGGATATTTAAATAGGGTTTGAGTATTGTTTTGTGGATTCTGAAGAAGTCTTGTTATAATCGTGATGAAAGCACTTAATCGTACAATAAACTGGGTTGTTGTGACAGTGCCTTCCTGTGCTTTGTCTTGTTCTGCTGTTTGGAATCACAGTAAGTACTGTCACATGCTTTATGTCTAGTTAAGGGTACAACGTGACAGTTACTAAGCAGTGAAACAAAACTGACATCACACAATGTCTATGCATATCCTTTTAGAACTGCATGTATTTATTTATTTACTTTTGTTTTGTCAGCCTGGTAAATCTTCTAAGCCAAATGCTGCTTCACGTATAGGATACAGATAGAAAGGTTTCACATTATAGACCTAGAGGTATTTTTAGAATAGATAGTATAACTATGCAGCATGTTTTTGGGAGAGATGCAGGTCATAATTGTGAGGGCTGAAATACAGCCTCAAACTTAAAAGAAAAAAAAAAGCTGTCTCTGATCAGCCCCTTTCACTGAAGTGCAGTGACCTCTAAGGTCCTGTATTTAGAAATAGAGGGTGAGGGGTAAAGCACCCACGAGTGTGAGAGAACACGATAATGCCTTACCAGTCCTGGAAGATGCTTCCTTTATGTTACTGTTCCCCAGCAAAACATTGCTCAGAACAAGCAGCTTCAGTACTTATTTATGATTAAAGACATCACACAGTAACATACCACAAAGGCATTTTTTGCAGGGTTGGAAGTCCCCTGATATCTTACTTTTATTCTCACTCTGAGATCACTTCACTTTAGAGAAAGGGTGCTTTGAACAAAAACGTTCCTGCTTTTTTCTCCAGGTGTCTGCCACCTTCATCATACAAAACACACAACTCTAGCACCAACATAACACTCCTACATGCAGCTATTCTCTTGAACAGTACAACTGAAACCACTGTGATACGAGTAAAATTATATCAGCAACAAAACAAAAGAAATGCAGGGTGCAGCTTCTCTGTAAGAAAACTATTTAAAATAAAGTATCAGCTTTTTTGTAATTTGGGAAGCTTTTAATTTCGTACATCAAACTTATTATTGAAAGTTCTCAGGAGAAAACCAAACTACTTGGAAAATACTCTCAGATATAGAGAGAGAATGCATGAAGTGCACTGAGACAGCATAAACTGGGCAGAATAGCAAGCATAGATCCTGCAGCTGAGGGTAAACAGCCTTACTATCACAGACAATTGTCAAATGATGTATAAAGTTACAGTATCGAAGCTTCCTGAACAATGGCTACATCTGTGCTTTTTTCAAGGTGATGGTAAGAGTTACAGCACCTCGTTACTACACAGGGAAGCTGCCTTGCTCTAATCATTTTTTAATTGTGTATGCACAGCTGCAGAATTTCAAGCTTACTGAGCAGTACAACACCTGTCTGTATGTGCTGCTGAAACATATATGCATTTTCATAAAGTGAGCTTTGATATTACTTTACTGTATCACTTTCATTTTCATGTTTTGGATATGTGAATGATACAGCTGTCAAAACATTGTTATACTTTTGATAACACTGTTAGTGTCATAGTTTCTACTGGAATTCTATAGCTCCCTTTTATTTATTAGTGCTGGTCTTGAAGTTGGCATCTGCAAAACAGTTTAATTTTAAAGAAATATTTACTGCTGCACATTTTGTGAAGTTTTCAGAGATGTTCAGTAACAAGTGACACTATTACATATTCAGCAAGATTGTATTTTTTGTGGAATCATGGCACCTTACTAATACTAATGTCATTTATAATATACAACCTGTCAAATCAAACACCCTACAATAGCAAATACTTATCTGAAGGTTTAGTAACATTTATTATATTATACATCTTGTTAAACTAATACACTGTTACACAGTTAAAGCACTTCATTTTTTTGTTTATTCTTTGATGTTACAGGCTCATAGGTTTAAGGGTTCATAGGTATATGTTTATGAAGCTGGAAATTGATGGTGTAATGATGAATGTTGTTAGTGCATATGCTCCGCAAGTTGGGTGTGCGATGGATGAGAAAGAAAAATTTTGGAGTGAGTTGGATGAAGTGGTGATGACTGTACCCAAGGGTGAGAGACTGGTGATTGGAGCAGATTTCAATGGGCATGTTGGTGAAGGGAACAGAGGGGATGAGGAAGTGATGGGTAGGTATGTTGTTAAGGAAAGGAATGCAGAAGGTCAGATGGTAGTGGATTTTGCAAAAAGGATGGACATGGCTGTGGTGAATACATATTTTTAACAAGAGGGAGGAACATAGGGTGACATACAAGAGTGGAGGGAGATGCACACAGGTAGATTATATCCTATGTAGGAGGGCCAGTTTGAAGGAGATTGGATACTGTAAAGTGGTGACCAGGGAAAGTGTAGTTAGGCAGCATAGGATGGTGGTCTGTAGAATGACATTGGTGATCAAGAAGAGGAGGAGGAGTGTGAGGGCAGCATCAAGGATCAAATGGTGGAAATTGAAAAAGGGTGATTGTGAGGTGGAGTTCAGGAAAGAGTTAAGACAGGCACTGGGTGGCAGTGAAGTGTTACCGAATAGCTGGGTAACTAAAGCAGAGCTAGTAAGGGAGACTGCTAGAAAGGTGCTTGGTGTGACATCTGCACAGAGGAAGGATGACAAGGAGACCTGGGGATGGAATGAGGAAGTACAAGAGAGTATACGGAGAAAGAGGTTAGCAAAGAAGAAGTGGGATTGTCAGAGAGATGAAGAAAGTAGACAGGAGTATAAGGAGATGAGGTGCATTGTTGAAGAATGGAAAGGCTGTTGGTCCAGATGACATACCTGTGAAAGCTTGGAGGTGTTTAGGAGAAATGACAGTGGAATTTTTAACCAGATTGTTTAATGAAATCTTGGAAAGTGAGAGGATGCCTGAGGAGTGGAGAAAAAGTGTTTTGGTACCGATTTTTAAGAATAAGGGTGATGTGCAGAGCTGTAGTAACTACAGAGGGATTAAATTGATTAGTCACAGCATGAAGTTATGGGAAAGAGTAGTGGAAGCTAGGTTAAGAAGGGAGGTGATGATTAGTGATCAGCAGTATGGTTTCATGCCAGGAAAGAGCACTACAGATGCGATGTTTGCTCTGAGAGTGTTGATGGAGAAGTACAAAGAAGGTAAGAAGGAGTTGCATTGTGTTTTTGTAGACTTAGAGAAAGCATATGACAGGGTGCCTAGAGAGGAGTTGTGGTATTGTATGAGGAAGTCGGGAGTGTCAGAGAAGTATGTAAGAGTGGTACAGAATATGTACAAGGGTAGTGTGACAGTGGTGAGATCTGCAGTGGGCGTGACAGTTGCGTTTAAGGTGGAGGTGGGATTACATCAAGGATCAGCTCTGAGCCCTTTCTTATTTTCACTGGTGATGGACAGGTTGACAGACGAGATCAGACAGGAGTTCCCATGGACTATGATGTTTGCAGATGACATTGTGATATGTAGTGAGAGTAGGGAACAGGTTGAGGAGACCCTGGAGAGGTGTAGATATGCTCTAGAGAGGAGAGAAATGAAGGTCAGCCGGACTAAGACAGAATATATGTGTGTGAATGAAAGGGAGGCTAGAGGAATGGTGAGGATGCAGGGAGTAGAGGTGGTGAAGGTGGATGAGTTTAAGTACTTGGGATCAACAGTTCAGAGTAATGGTGAGTGTGGAGGAGAGATGAAGAAGAGAGTACAGGCAGGATGGAGTGGGTGGAGAAGAGTGTCAGGAGTGATTTGTGACAGACGAGTACCAGTAAGAGTGAAAGGGAAGGTCTACAAAAGGGTAGTGAGACCAGCTATGTTATATGGGTTGGAGACAGTGGCATTGACAAAAAGGCATGAGTCAGAGCTGGATGTGGCAGAGTTAAAGATGTTAAGATTTGCACTGGTTGTGACAAGGTTAGACAGGATTAGGAATAAGTATATTAGAGGGTCAGCCCAGGTTGGACAGTTTGGAGACAAAGCTAGAGAGGTGAGATTGCATTGGTTTGGACATGTGCTGAGGAGGGATGCTGGGTATATTGCAAAAAGGGTGCTTGGTATCTACTTCTCTGAAGTACAGGCTAACACAGAAGGCCTCTGGCTAACGAAGTTCGCAGATGACTGCAAACTAGGAGCCATAGTCAAGTCCCCAATGATGACATCCTACAGAAGGGCCTCACTGAGACAGATGCCTGGTATCAGAGCCATGGCCTCAAGCTCAATGCCAAAAAGTGCAGTGTCATCCCCTTTGGTAAAAACTCTGTACCCATGAACTACCACATAGGCAGCAATCTACTTAACACTGAATATGTGATAAGAGACCTTGGGACCCAGGTAGACAGTAGTCTCTCCTTTGATAGTCACATCGCCACAGTAGTCAGGAAGTCCTTCTACGTGGCACACCTCATCATAAAAGGGTTCTCATCCAGAAAAAAAGAGGTCATTGTTCCCCTCTACTCGTCGCTTATTAGACCCATTATAGAGTACAACGCCCCTTTTGGAATGTACCTCACAAGACATCTGCAGCAGCTGGAAAGGCCACAGAAGTACCTCACAAAGAGGATTACTGGCCTCAAACAAATGCCCTAAACTGACCGCCTCAAAATACTCCAGCTTTACTCCGTAGCATATCGCCTACTCCGAGGTGATCTCTCCCTAACATATAAAGCTATGTCAAACCCAGAGCTGTTGGACATGCTACACCTAAAGAAATCCCAATCCCTCTGAGCTACATGCTCTAGGGACCTAAACCTTGTCACCACAATAAACAGGACATGCTGGAGGGATAGATTCCTGTCCCAGAGACTTCCTATACTCTGGAACAAGCTACCCATCTATGGCAAGCAAAGTTCTTCATTAGCACTCTTCAAGAAAAATCTTGATGAGTAGATGGGATATAGGAAATACACCCTGGGGATTACTTCTGTGTCTGTGCTGGACAGTGGCACAGGAAAATAACTTTCTTGGGTGACGTAAGCTATGGTACCTTGCTGGCTAGGCTTACATAGGCCCTTGGGCTGATAGCCTAGTACCTACCTATGAATTTATAAGGATGAAGCTGCCAGATAAGAGGAAAGCCTAAGATAAGGTTTATGGATGTGGTTAGAGAGGACATGCAGGTGGTTGGTGTGACAGAGCAAGATGCAGAGGACAGGAAGAAATGGAAACAGGTGATCCGCTGTGGTGACCCCTAACTGGGAAAAGCCAAAAGAAGAAGAAGAAGGTATATATCAGGCTAACAACCACTGGGGCCTTCATTTGCCTTGCCAAGCATCCCAGTTGTATCTCATGAGTTTATGTGCCATTATTTAAAGGGTTGTATGTATGTTTGGACAAAATTTATAGGCTACCTAGGTCCATCAGAGACATAGTTGCTGTATCTGGGGTGTATTCCCAATTTCCCAAGGGTTAGGGAAGAGCTCTGCTTTACATAGATGGGAAGCCTGTTTCAGAGAAGTGAATTCTCTGAGACAAATACCTTTTCCTCCATCTTGTCCTATTTATGTGACAAGCAAAAGTTTAAATCCTTAGGTAAAGTAATTATTATGCTGTTTGTTTTTTGGATATGCAAAAGGTCCATCAGAGGGGAATACAAGATGGCTTTGTATGCCAGGCATAGATGTATTTCAACAGTCATAGGATCACAGGAGGTTACTGGCTAATGGCCCTGGAGCCCTTACAAACTTAGCCAAGAGTTTATCCCCAAAGAAGAAACCTCAGTCAGCACCTCTGTCACCCCTGTCAATGAGGGACACAGGTGGACCCCCTGGGACAAATTTGTGCTTTCCCATCCACTCATCAAGGTTGGGCTTGAAGAAGGTCAGCAAGGTACTCTGACATGTATGGGAAGTCTATTCCAGAGACGGGGCAGCTTCTGGGAGACAAACCTATCTCTCCAGCAGGTTTTGCTGATGTCACATATTAGATCCAGGCCTTTTGAGTGAGTAATGTGTGAGGAGGTAGACTTACAGATATGGAGTATTTCTAGTAGGACAGGGTCCGAGATTGCCTTGTAGGTGAGACACAGATCACCCTTGAGCAATCTGTACAATACTGAGTAGAGCGATAGTGATTTCAGCCTGTCCACAAAGGACAGGTGTTGGAGTCCATGAATTCTCTTTGTGAGGTATTTCTGTGGCCTTTCCAGTTGGTGCAGATGTTTAGAGTGGTACATACCAAACGGAGCATATATACTCAATTATTGGTCTAATGAGGGAGGAGTATAGAGAAGTAATAACCTCCCTTTTTCTGGGTGCAATCCCTTTACATATGAGAGGAACCAAGTAAAAGGCTTTTCTGACCACTGCTGCTACATGGTGCTTGAATGTGAGATTGTTGTCAACCTGAGTACCCAGATCTCTCACCACAGGTTGTGTACTTAAGGGGTTGCCATTGATGTAATCAGGAGGGGCCTTGTTTTTGCCAAATGGTGTGATGATACATTTGTTTGCATTCAACTTGAGTCCATGACTTTGGCACCAGTCATTGGCTGCTGTGAGACCCTCTTGCAGTATATTAACATAATCTGGGGAGTCAATGACAGCACCCAACTTACAGTAGTCTGCACTTGGTCAGCCACAGGCCATTTGTCTTTGCCTGGACCTCTGAGAAGTAGATGCCAATCAGTAGGGGTCCCAGGACAGATCCCCGGGGAGCTCCACTAGTGACAGGTCTGCTATCAGAGGTGGAGATGCCTATTTTGACCTTGTGGGTCCTGTTGGTGAGCCAGCTGGCCATCCACCTGATGAGATAGGGATTTATGCCAAGTTGTTTGTAGGAAACAGACTATAAAGAGAAGGCTTTGAACCAATCTGCATTGGATACACTGTTTATGCCCCCTATTCTTTTTTGGGGAAACCACTGTGGATGTTCCAGTTGTTGCATGTGCCTAGTTAGGTACATACTGAAGTCAGAGATGTACTCAATGGGCCTGATGATGGATTGATACAATGGAATGATGACTTTCTTTCTTTTTTTAACACATTTATTGAATTATAACTTAAGACACAGACAAACATGCATTTATATAAAAGAAAATGAACCACGTTAACACGTTCCCAGTTACAAACATTATACATCACATACATGCTTTTAAACAATTATCGTTAATCCAACATTACATATTTTGTTCAAGTCCTGCCTTCCCTTATACCTCATTCCTCCTTCCTCCTCCAAAACATTATTCTGCATTTACTGGTCTTACAATTTAAAATTTGTTCTATGTAGTTTGCTTCTACCCTTTTCTAAAGATCCCAGTTCAGTTGTTTTATCTTTTACTGCATTCACTACTTTAGGTACAGTTGGTTTAGACTTTGATTTTTATTTTTTCTAGTAAGTCCTTTTTTGGCAGGCACTAGCATTAAACTTAACAAGGCTTTACTGTGTCTTCCTAGTAATTACTGGTGCATGATCTGAAACAGTTATTGGATGTGTGTTAAATGCACATGTTCCTGTTGAAATATGATTTATGTCTAGTCTTGCCTGGTTATTGTACCTTGCGAAATATATAAATTCTCCCAGAGTTCCTGCTACTGAATTCATGTCTTCCATAGCAAACCTTTTCATAAATTTCTTTGATATCTACCCTCTTTTGTTATATTTTCTCTTCTAGCCTTCCAGATACATCCTCACTGTTGCAAATCAAATTCCATTTCCCACCTGCAAGTAATATTTCTTGCTGAAAACTGATTATTTACCTCCAAATTTTCTTAAGTCCTATAATAGCAGTTTTATGTGGAATATAAATGTATGCTGTCATAATCGTCCTCCCTTGCTAGTAGCTCCTTGCTACCATAAATCTGCCATTACTATCTTTTTCCCTCCTCCATCACTATTGGAGCTCCTCCTGGAATTAGTCTAATTACTCCCATTTTCCTTTGTTCCTGGTATTCTGCTGAATATCCATCCTGAAATCCTTTCTTTATCAAGTTCACATGTTCACTTCTTTCCAAATGTGTCTCCTGTAGCATTACTATTTGCAATGTGCGTTTCTTAATATAATTCAATATTCTTCCTCTTTTGTCTATACCCGTTTACCATATCATCCCCTGCTGGCAAATATTGTACCCCCTTAGAATGATACCAACAACTAAACCAGTTATTGAAGTGGGAACATCCTTGGTGAAGACAGAATGCTGCTCAGTACTAGGCACATACCAGCATGGGAGACACAGTCTGTGAGCTCCAAAATGTCTCTCTCTTCATATAGTCCATGGAGGTATGTTGCTGATCATTTACACCCCACATGGACTAGGATTGAGTCATACTGGGGATTGTGGTCTCATGACTTCTTCAGCCTGATGAGCAGGACATCTGTGTCTCACAGTTTAGTCTCCTATAATTAAAATATAGGGTAGGTAGTGGCTGTATGTGTTGTGTTGGGTATTGATTTGGTGGAGTAGTTTTAGGGTTGCAGAGGATTTTCTTGTAGGACAAATATCTAGGACGTTTTTAGGGTTTGGCAAAGTTGCTTTTAAGTATCTTAGTATATGCTGCTTTATATGTTGGGTCAGTACTGTGTGTGGCGGGTGTAATGCTTATATTACCAACAACATGATTGTTATTTTTGTGAGAGAGTCTTTCCTCCAATGACATTGTGTAATTTACATTTCTCACATACTGCATCAGTTTCTATAAGGATTAGTTAGTTGTCATTGAACATTAGATAATTCCTACAATGTCTCATGATGGCCATATCAACTAAGCTGTTGGTGGAGAAATTGGGAAAGTTCCCATCTATGGTGTCAGGTTTTTTAGGTGAACTACAAAAGGATGGTACAGCAGGCAAACTTGGGTGCTGTGAAGGTAGAAACTACAACTAGGCTATTTATGACTGAATTCGTGCAGCAGTGCTCCTCAGCATGCAAACCAGTTGCTCTTTCAGCAATTGAGTATTGGGTAAAGTTACAGGGAAAGTTTTATAGGGAAAATGTGTTTCCTAAGTGCCTGTGACTGTATAAGGCACTATTAAACTCCACTGAGTAATGGAGAGATGAATTTATAGATGCAATGAAAAGTAACTGGCCAGTGAAACAATTTCCCTTTAAGCCTCCCTGTGTGTTTTCCAACTCAGACAGACCAAATTACTTTTCTACTGCCACTAAAATTGTAAACCCAGTCTTCTTAATGTAAAAACACACTTTATTAGCCAAAAAGTGAAAAGGGACCAGAAAGAAATCGAACAACTAACTACAACTAATAATTCTCTCTTTAGGCCTACCTGAATAGACCAGGCTACTTTTCTACTGTGACTGGATGGAAAATGGATTCCAAATGCTTTGTTTGGTACCACAAGCTCTAGAAGCAACTTGTACAGCCAGCTGGCTGATTGTTTGTTTTAATTGTGACAAGTGACTTACACAGTGCTGATTAATCCACTTAAGAGCTCAGAGAAGTATCAATGGAATTATAAAATCCAAGTCAATTTATATCTGTAGTTTCAGAGGAGAGCGATTACAAATGCAGAAAAATAAGCCCCCACTCAAAACTGATTTAATGCTTAAGCACAGGACAGAAACAACTTGAAAAAGTAGTGTGAACTATAAAAATACTTTCAGTTTATAACTTTAACTTCATATTCAAAATAAATGCAAACAGGAGCTACACAAAACTGATTTAAATGGTAGTTAGTGCAGTAGTTAAAATATACTTCCCTGGATGCAAAATGGAGTCCAGATGCATTATTTGGTTTTAGCTAGTGGAGAATTCTTCAGCTTCAAGAGGGCATTCATCTGGAGGGTTTAGGTATTGAATTGTTCTTGCTATAAGAAGTAATGTTATGTGTAACAGTACTGTTAAGCAGAGCAATTTTTGAGAAGTGCAAGCTTCCTGAATCCTCCATTTTGGGGGTGTGATGTTCTTAAACCAACTAGAAGCATGGACTCAGATGGTGTAGTCCCAATCTAAATCAAAAGCATTGTGCTGAAATATGGTTCATTCTATCTTTAAACTGTTAGGTTGATTCCCGTGTTTATATCTTGCACCTGTGGATATTTATTATGTTGCAAAATGTTTCAGGTTCTTATTGGCTTGCTATGTTCATTTTGGAAAGTTGTGTTGCAGACATTTATATCAATAAAATGTCATAATCCCAATTTTTGTAGCAATGTTTAAGTTTTTCAGGCTGCTGCCCAAGGACTCAGGATTGTGGGTATTTATTTATATATCATTTGTAATATTGGCAATGATCCAAAAAGGTGTCTGCCAAAGCATTTCTTTGTTAATAATGCTGATCCTTAACCACTGAGAAATGATGGTTGGAGCATTTGAATGCTTTTAAAATTAAATTACAGTATTGTGTACTCAATTATTTGAGATCTCAAGTGCTGAAGATCAGGAATCTGTCATGGTTTACATAAGCAGTTTGTTAAAGATGATACCAGTTATAACATGAGGTACAGAAGGTTTCAGTTAACATCAAAGCAGCTTCCTACAACAGTTTTAACAAGCTGATCTTCTCAAATAGAAAATAACAAGAGGTTCCTTGGATTGGACCAGTCACAGCATGAGCTTGAAATAAGGCCAGAGTATTTTTTATTTTATTTTTATTAAAGTTTTTTTCCCCATTACCTGTGTTCCATCAGTTGTGTGTGGAGCTTGCATGACTCGCTGTATAGGCAGAGAGGCTGGGGAGGAACCCAGGTCACTGGTGTATTGCAGTTGAAACTGAGTAAGAGGCCTGTGGCTGCTATTGGTATAGTGACCAAGAAACTACTGTGACAAACACTACTGGAGGCGAGGAATAGGTGTGGGGGCTCATAGCTGCTTTAAGTACACTTGCTAGCTGATCCAAGTACTGATATTCAGGATAAACTAGGAGGGCTATGTGATGCTTAAATTAGAGACCTACTCGAAGTGGGGAGGGGGCATCCTGATGGAGGAGTAGAACATAATGGCAATTTCTGTTTACTGGACATGTTTGCTAAGAAGCGTTTTCATTTATAATGTTTCAGCTAGTCAGATATTGGTGCACAAAGCAGCCCATTTCTTAATCACAGTAACACAACCTATCGCAAATACAATATAATGCTTTAAAAGCAAATGCATTCTGGTGCTGCAGACTCAGTTTTTTTTAATTAATTAATTAGATGGCAGAAATGAACCAAGCAAGTTCCAGAACCACAGATAGAGTTATTGAGGAAACAGCATAAAGAAAACACGAGCTTCCACATTATAAATGAATCATCAGATGCATAAAAATATATGTAGAATACCAAAGTTTATATAACAGTCGCTTTACTAGCCCAGCCAATCAATAAAGTGCAATGCATAACTCTCAGGAGGTTTAACATTTGAAAAGCATATATTATTAGAACAGTCCAGTCACATTACAATAGAATGTTCCTTTCTCGGAGATAAGGAGCCTATGGGAGTCCCATGAACAACAGCTGATCTAGTCAATTCAGGCAAACAAATCTGAAGTAGGTGTTACTATTTCTGACATTTCTGTATTTTATTAAAAAAGTTACTTTTGTGCCGGCTCTGAATAGTAACCTGGCTGTTAGTTTTTCTGAGCTGAGACTTTTTCCTAGAAATATGAACGTAAAAGTTACTTTATCCTGTTTGAAATGCATTGATCACTCCAGTAAAAGTAATGTTTCTGCCAGTTAGCCACCCTATTATATCGACCTTTTACACTATCTGTGAAGAAGAGATACATGAATTATATAGTATTGCTAAATGTTTGGAGTTTTATAATTTATCACAAATAGACCATGAAGCACCGGTCAATGTAAAGTCAGATAAGAACATTGTCATCACACAGGCTAATAAGGGTGATACCATTCTAGTGATCAGTAAAGCAGATTATGTTAGTGCTGTGTTGGACCTAGGATAGGACCTAGTATAGGATGGTATAACATTCAAGGAAATTGCTAGAATGCAAGATAAACTAACGAAAAGGATTAAATAATGTAGTTACAATATACAGCTTTCTAATGATCTTTCATTAGATCTTTGTGATTTCCAAGAATACGCTTCCTGTTACTGTGTGGTCTTCTGAAATTTTTTAAACATCTGAGCCACCTTGCAATTAGACCAACTGTGTCAAGTAATTGGTGGCTGAAACAAATTCACTATACTTTTAGCACTTCCTTGAACCTTATTTGTAAAGTATTAATAATTACATAATGGATACACATGACTTTTTTAGATGCCTATATGAATGGCCACATGAGCTCAAGAAGAGTTGTTTTATCAGTCACCTTGGGCATAATATCTCCAACAGCCAGTTATGCTGGTCTCAAAACAGTAAGACTATATCCATGGCAGTATATCGACTTTGACATCAGGAAGATTGAAAGTGCTCGCTCGTATATTGCTTGACTTAATGTTACAAAAAATGCATTTATGTTTAGTAATGTTCTTTACAGACAAGTAGCTGGCACTGCAGTGGGTAATTTAAATATGTATACAAATATAACCCTTTCAGCATGGGGGAGAAAACGGTATCACCTTACTAAACCAAATCTATTTTCTACCAAAGATTTGTAGATGATATTTTTTTATGAACCAGGATGGAACAGCTACCAAATTGCATTTATCTGTTATGTATATTGTGGGTACTATTGATTACCTGAAATTTAAGTTGAACTACTTTGATGCCAATATTAATTTTCTTTATGTAACCATAACAATGGTTCAAGAAGGTATTTATAAAACCAGTCTACAAAAGGGAAGTACCTGTTAGTTGCTACTTGGATAGAAAAAGTATGCATCCGTGGTTGACATTTAAAGGTGCAGAATGTGATTAATTACTTTATATAAGTAGACTAACTATAAAGAACATAATAGCAAATATAGAACTGGATGCTTTTGTAAGTGATTTGGAACATACTGGTTATCAGCCTCAAAGGCTGAACTCCTTGAGAGATGAAGTGACTAGTGGAAAACAGACTATAGTAAAACTGCTTTTCCCCAAAAAGATAGTAATAAACAGACAAAATGTTCAGCATGTTTTACACATGCATTACACAGTAATAAGTTATTACAGATAATTCCATCAAGTTGAAGAATTTATTAACAGAACTAGTCTATTTTAACTATTTCTAATTAAATGAGTGTATATTTATTAAACCACATTTTGCATTTAAATGTGAAAATAATTTGAAACAGCAGTTATGATATAAAGATACACCATTGCCTGACTTGTATTGGATAATTTACATCAAAGGAATACATGCATGCTATGAGTGCTTGTTTTGTAAATATACTGTGAATAATTCAGTTATTTCAATGAATGCCAGGTACAGAATATATACTTACACAGTATGCTACATATTTAGCAATACACATAAAATATTTGGCTGCATGCACTAAATATACTGGCTTTTATGTAGACAAAACAGACTGGCACCTTAAAGATAGAATGGCTGAGCAGTATTCTGATATCAGATGTGATGTTCATACTAATACATTTGTAGAGCATATTATTGAAACATCCACACTACTTAATGTTTAAAATGATTCCGAACATTGATCGATCTGAATTCCAGAAGGGGAGATCAGGTTCTTGAAACAAAATTATGTAAATATAAATGGAAACCATTGTTAAAATTAGGCAAAGAGTCCAAGATTAACAGTGCAATCACTATTAATTGCTATTAAACCTTTGTCAGGAAAGAAACATTCTTTTGGGAAGTGACTATTGTAGTTGCATATGTTTTTAGAGTGTTAAGAGCATTGTATATTATGTATTGCACTTTGCTGATTAGGTGGTTTAGTCAGATGACTGCTAGATTAATGTTGGCTTTATGTGTGTGTTTTATGCATCTGATGAATTATTTATAATGTTGTAAGTTTGTTTTTTTATGCTGCTGCTTCAGTAAATCTTTGTTTTATGTAGTTTTCTTGTCAATAATTTGTCTGTGGTTCCAGAGCTTGCTTTATGCATTTCTTGAATTTAACTGCTTAAGCCACATTTTGGGGTTAGAATTAATGTGATGGTAATAATGTATGCAATGATAAGTCGCACCAAAATTATATGAAAAATGTGTGGTATTGATTAGCAGTGGATCCTTTTCAGGTTTATATTAAATTTACAAAACAATATGCATGTGTGTGTGTGTGTGTGTGTGTGTGTGTGTGTGTGTGTGTCTTTAAAAGTCAAATGGTGTCAAAGCTTTGTTACTTTGGTATTGCTGCTTACTATTGACAATATATAAGATAATACTGAAGTATTGCCTGTTACTGGTACTACATATATAAAAGCAAATTAATTTATTATCTCAGTTACTGATTGTTCTCATTGGCTCTGTTGCATTTCTACACCAAAATGAATGGTAGTAAATAAGTGCTCCAATAACAGTAAAAAAAAAAAAAAAAAAAGAGGTGTAGCTATGGGGGCTGCATGCGCCCCCAACTATTCCAATTTAGTTTTATTGGGATGGGAAAGAAAACATTTGTTTAAAAGTAAGTTTTTTGAGAATATATCTTATTACTGCCACTTCTTGGACGATATATTTATTTTATGGAAGGGAAATCAAGCTAATATTCCTTTATTTATACAATACTTGAATCAAACTACAGAATTTTTAAAATGTACTTTCCAGTATGATTTCCATGAAATTAACTACTTGGATATCAAAATTATCAAAGACCAAGAACAATTTATATCTAGAGTTTATAGAAAACATACTTTTTGTAACAACTACTTGCACTACAATAGTCATCACCCCCTAACTCAAAAGAAGAGTATTATTAAAGGACAAGCCATCAGAGTAGCAAGGATGACATCTTTACATCAAGATGTTAAAAGTGAATTTGAATTTCTTAGAAGTATGTTTTTGGAAAGGGGCTACCCTGGGGGCTTGGTGGACAATACTTTAAAATAAGTGTTAAACCAGTGGGGGAAAAATACACACCCCTTCTTGATAAGGGTTTAGACAAAAAAGAAAACCAAGTCAAAAAATATAATGGAAAAAGTGGAAAAGCAGATAATATCAAGTTTGAACAAGCTTGTATTGTACAATATAGCCCTTTATGTCAACAGCTAAAACAAGTAATACAGAAAAATTGGAATATTTTTAAAGTAGATCATGAGGTATATAAAGTGGTAGGAGATGGACCTTTTTTATTACCAAGATTGGACCTAACATAAAAAGAATTTTGGAGGGGGTACAAAATGTACCTATTGACAACAAAAATAAAAAGTAGCAGAAAAAGGCACTAGACCTTGTGGTAGATGCAAATATTGTTGTTATATATTCCAAGACTCAGTGATTTGTCTGGAAAATACAAGGAAAAGTGTTATCTACCTTAGGGAAGCAACTGTTGTTCCAGTAGACTAGTATATATAGCCAGGTGTAACACCTGCAATTCGTTCTATATCGGAAAAACTGAAAGAACATTTAAAACTAGAATGTACGAACATATGTATGACATTAAAAACAAGAAAGAAACTAATGCTTTGTACAAGCATAGCATTAATTGTGAACATTATACAGGTTATAAATTTGCAATACTTGACTATGTAAAACAGGAGGCTAGAGGAGGGGACTGGCAGAATTTATTGTACAAGAAGGAGCTGATGTGGCAACTGAGGTTGGCTGCAAATCTTTCCCCTGGTTTAAATGGTTATTTAAGTATTCACCCTATTTTAAAAGAAAAGGCAGAAGCTGTATAAAAACATAAACAATATTTTAATGTTGTACTATTTTGATTTCAAATATTACTTTGATGTTCGGAGAAATTTTTTTATAAATTGTATTGTAACATTGTTTTTTTAGAACAAGTCTTTCTTTAAGAATGGCTTTGCTTCAATTCGTTTATTGATCTTGTGACTTTTATTCACCAATCACTAGATTTTTTATGATATTTAAGAATGTATTGTGTGACTTTTTAATGGTTTCTGATGAAGTCAAGGTTTCATTGATGAAAGCGCTTAACTTTTCATACTATTTGGTGACAATAAAGGAGTAAGTGGAGTTGAAACATTGGTGCTATTTTCTGTTGCATTTCTGCTTGTTACAGCATTTAAAGCTACTCCTCTGTAGCACTGCAATAGAGAGACAGAGAACAGGATTACTGGTGCAATATACTTTTATGACTTGTCTGACTGCTATACTAATACAGCACTGAAACTATCTGCTTCACGTTTATTTTACTTGAAACTACTCATTTAGATTACCTGTAGCCATTACAGTTACTGCACCTGGATCCATTGGGTTAGTCTATCCGTTGCTCATTGTTAATGAGGTAGAAACCACATTAGTTCACTGCTTGGGTACTAAAAATGCAGAAATGACATTTTATAAGGCTTGTGGCGAGTCTGCTTTTTAACAGAATGGCATTAAAAGATCAGACAACTTGATTGCTGGTATTTTGGTCAGAATTAGTTTAGTCAGGTCAGTTTTGTTGAATTAATGTGCATAAATCTTGCATTTGAAAGGAATGCTTTTTGGTTAAATGTTGTATTTGGAATAATGCCAGTTTGTCAAAATGTAGTTGCTGTATTTGTTGACCATCAATGATTTTAGGAGTAGATTTGTTTTTTTTAAGGGTTAATGTTGAGGTTTTGGTTGCCATTAAGGACATGGTTAGATTTAGGATTAAAATTAGATTTGAAGTGGCATTGCATCTAAATTTAAGGTTAAGCTTAGAGTCAGAGTTAGATTTAGGATTAGGTGCAGGTTTAGAGTTAAGTTTAGGGACAGTGTTATAGGCAGGCCTAGGATTAGGTTTAGGATTATGATTGTGATCATGGGATATAGAGGTTTACGCTTTGTATGTGGGGTCTTCTGTTGAAGGATATTTTAGACAGAGGTGATATAAGACTTATGAAACTGGACAAAGAAGGGAGACTGATTGTGATGGACAAGGTGGTGTATAATGGGAAAAGTTTCACTATGCTTTTTAGTTCCACCTATACTGAAGTGTCCAAGAATGAGTTAAATTTGGCTACAAGAACATAGATTTGACTTTAGGAAAAACTACTTTTAAATGGTCAGATTAGTTTGGATCTCTCTGACTTTTTGAGTTTCAAACATCCCAAAATTCCAACTATTTTTGGAATCCCAAAGGTCCACAAATCTATTGTGGACCCCCCCCCCCCCGTTGTGCTCAATTGTCGATGCTAAAGCATCAAAGACCCTTTGCTTAGCAAAACATATTGATAGCAAAGTTAAATATGTATTAGATGATAGGAAGTGGGGGATAAAAGATTCTTGGGATTTTTGGGGAAAAATCAAACCTGAGATGTACTCTGAAAATTTGATTATGGTCACAATTTACATCTGCAACCTTTTTTCTGTAATTCCACATAAAATTGGGGTTGAGTGGTTCTATGACTATCTATGTTTCAATTCTAGTATGGACAATAATACTATTTTATGACTCCATACTCATATGGAACTAGTACTTTACAACAATTTTATTACTTTCGATGGCCAGATTTTTAAACAAACCCAAGGTGTGGCTATGGATGTTTGTTGTGCCCCGGTATTCGCCAACATTGTTCTTGCTCATTGGGAAGATTTGTACATTCTAGACTCAGAATTTAAAAGTATGTGGGCACTGTATGGTCAGTATTTGGATGATTTGGCTCTTTTTTGGACAAGTAGTGACGTTGATTTGGATAGGTTTTTTTTTTTTTACATATATTAACAGTACTACACATTTCTTGAAATTTACTATGGTCAGAGATGTGTATCAGTTAAACTACTTGGACATTACCATTAAGAAGGACCTTGATAGGAAGATTTTTACCTTCCATTTATACAGGAAGCCAACATATTCAAACTCTTTGTTACACTTTCAGAGTTGGCATCCATCTCAACAGAAGTCCCTTGTTAAATGGCAATATGTGAGACTTGCAAGGATGATTTCTGAGGAATCTGATTTTTTGGCTGCATGTAATACACTGCAGAACATGTTGGAAAAAAAGGGATTATCCTGCTGTCTTTGTTAATAGTATTTATAGTGAAGTATTGGAAAAAAGACAGCAATATACCTACAAAGTTTTGCTTTTTTCTGGCCTTCCAGAAAAGGTAGAGAATATAGGTGGTAACAGATTTGGTAGGGCTTTGATTCTTACCTATACTTTGGATTTCTTTGATATAAAACAAATCATTAAAAAACTATGGTGCATTTTCAACCTAGACAATGAAGTTTTGTGTAAGGTTGGTACACAACCCATTATTGTTTATAAAAGGGATATGTCCTTGAAGGGACTAATTGTGGGGAAGAAAATGGAAATTTTGGACACAGCTGGTAATAACAAATGTGGTAGATGCGGTCAGTGTTCTTCTATCATGGAAGGATCTAAACTAGTAGGTAAAGGTTTTAGGACCATTTGGCTTAGGAAAAAATATTATTGTTTTTCTAAAGGTGTGATGTATCTTGCAGTCTGTGATTCCTGTGACAGTTTCTACATAGGAAAAACTATTAGAGCTCTAAAACAAAGAATCTACCAACATCTTTATGCTATAAGACAGAAAAATGAGGGCAATGCCACTACAAACATATTAAGAAGTTCCCTACTCATTCATTTAAATTTGGGATCACTGACCATGTGGACCTGGGTTCTAGGGGGGGACCTTCAGATGTATATCTTGAGGTTCTTGAACTCAAATGGCAGATCAGAACAAACACTTGTATTACACCTGGCCTTAATGATAGATTGCCTCTTGGCTCTTTGTTAAGGTTAAAATCAATGTATTTTATTTAATAATATTAATCAGTGGCTGACCTGTGTAAATTGTATTACTTTTATATGAATTGATGGTCTTTTATTCATATAACATTTTTTCAGGGACATAGTACTTATGAACACTAGGTGTTTTGATCTTGATGTAGTGAGAACAGGTATTCACAAATGTTTATTTGTTAGGGGAAATGATGTCAAGTCATGTGTGATTTATTCACCCTATGAAATGCTGAATGTGTTAGGAGAAATTATATCAAGTCATGTGGGATTTATTCAACCTACGAAATGCTGAATGTGTTTTTAAAAAGGAAATTTCATTGATTTTTTGTTATTCTGAAGAAGTCTTTTGACAAAAGCTTGTTCAATAAATCTCTTATTTATTTTATCAAGTACATGGTGTGCAGTTCTGTTGTTGTCTTTCTGTGCATATCTTCCTATGTGGGGTAGAGAGTGGGTAGCATTTGCAAGCAAGTGATATAACTCAAGCTTAAGATATAACTGTGCCCCCACATTGATTTTACTTGTGCCCCCACATTGATTTTACTCTGTAATGCAGAAGATAAATGTTGTGGCAGATGAATGAGATTCCTGCTGGTGCTTTCTACATGCAACTTAAAAATAATAGGATTATGATAAATCAGCCAAGACTTGTATAAGAGATAACCAGCTGATATTACTGAAGAATATTTTTTTACAATGACTGATGTCAAAAAATATACTGTAGTTGAAAATACCTCCATAATCATGAAACGTGTTAAACCCATCAGTCTGTACTGCTAACACATATTCATTAATCTGATTTTATTACTGATTACTTTCCCGGTATATCTTCATTTATTTGCCAAATGAAATAAAGAAAATTCCCATATACTAGTTTTAATTCATGCTTTAAAAACCTCAATTGTCAAGTAATTGTGTGCTTGACTGACAATAAATTAAATTTGTTCCTGATTTGGCAGCATAAAACTACATGAAATACAATCAATTTCAGACTACACAACAACTGATTGTGGGAATGAGTGATATTTTGTATTAGGCAGTATTGAATTGTGATGTTTAAATAAACAAGGAAGTAAACAACTAAGATGAATATTGCAGTATATTATAATTTGTGACTTGTAGGAAAAATAGCTACTTAGAATTTATATTAATATTAGCATGACTGAGTGTTAGTGAATCCATTCCTGTACAAAAAATTACAAGCTGATGAACTGTTAAGAATCAGGAGTCCACTTAAATATGCCCAGCGTTCTGTCTGTCTGTCTGAGTTAATTCTTTAGGGTATGTCTTGAAAGTTCTGATACCTGATTATTCTCCTATAAGCCTCACACCACAGAAAGCTCCTGCTTTAGTGAATGGAGGAATCCTCCCATGCTGGCTGGCTTAAAAATTCTTTAAAAACATACTTATTTCACTTGAAGTTTGACCATCCTTGACAATAACCAATGACAAAACCTATGGCGTCTGTGCAAGCATGAATAAGCATTTTGTCAGCATGCACCACATAGTTCTGCTCCATGATTTCTTTCCCAAAGGAAGTTTGCTGCATGCACAAAAATGGCATCCAGACAGAACAGGATGAAGTCAAGCACATGCCCTTGTTATGCTTCCTCTCCTTACTTGAACTTCCACTCCTTGTCAAAACACACTAGTACATGCTGAGGTAACACTATAAAATAGTGTGGTACTTTTTCTATATAAAAGGGTTGATAAATGTTGTAAGATGCAGGTTTCATTCTGTTTCAGGCCTGGTTATAATTCTTCATAGCTGTTGCTTATTTTAATGAGTCAGATGTTTATCTTTAAAATGACCTAATTCACGTGTTGGCAAAAAGCAGGGATTCCATTGTGTTCTGGGCCTGGAGAGCTCTTGCTGCAGCTTATTCATAAGCAATGCTCTGTTTCACAACTGTGAGCAAAAAACAGTTACACTTTCTAGCTCAGAGACAAAAGAATCATATAACTGAGTAGGCTGTAGATATTTATATATAATATTAGATGTAGTAGACAACGGGATGAATGAACTTGCTAGTAATGCAAACAATTGGTAAATGGCACAAGCACCCTTGTAAAATAACAGGGAGAACCTGTATTGAGCTACTAAAACCTGTCATCAACTACTGAACTAGAGTGCAATAGATCCAATTATCTTCTTGGTATATGCTGTCATTAATTAATATTTATAATAATACCTGTTGAATGGAACAGAAGTTACAAAATACAGAAAACAAAATTATTTCCATTTGTCATCAGTGCTGGCTGTAGTTCTGGGATAACTTGAAAGTAGCAGGTTGGGACTACCAGATAGTTTTATTTAGTAATGAATGTAACTAGGAAAGTCTCACTAATATAATTTATGAATACAGGTTTTCTGAAATGCTTTTTTTAGTGCAGAAGTAAAAGTATCAATTGAGAATGTGTTTCTAAAATGCTTTTATGCAGCAGTAAAAGTCTTGCTGAAATGAAAAATGTCTGGGACAAGATTTGCTGAAATGCAGTATCAAATGCCTCGCTGATATTAATTGTTAGGAGCATGTTTTACGAAATGCTTCAGTTATTTCAGTCTGACTGTTCTGCTTTTATTAATGAGGACAAATGACAGATGTCAATAAGCAACAGGACTCCTTTTTTTCCTTAAAAAGGTTGATATTACAGATACAATCCATCAATAAATGTGAATCTCTACTCCAAATTAGCAGTTGTATGATTTTGTTCATAATGGTTATCACCCATTTCAGGCACACTATTTCAAAAACGTCAGCTGTCCATGACCTCTTAATTTATTCAGTTGTCTGCTTTGTTGTGTGTTTTATGATATTTGTTCTGTTTATTAATTTCTATACTGAACATACTCTGATGCACATTTATGCCTTCTTTTTACTTTTGATTTGATGGGCTGGGAGACAAGGATCCTGACCTGGGTTTTAGTTAGACAAAGCTGAAGCATCTAAACTGTTTATTTTACTTACTTGGTGGTGTCTGAATTTCAAGGCTGCTGTCTGAGACTGGAGTAAAGAATACATTTGTCTCATTGGAAATCCATGACTAATCTGTTATTTATTTTAATAGATTAAAAGTTGGTGTGTAGCACACATTATTATAACTCATCTAACTGATTATTCAGGGCTGCTTTTTAGTTGATATAATTTCACAATGATTAACAATGCTCCTGAAATGAATGAAAGTATGAATTAACAAAACTTCACAGTTATCTGTGTGTCTGAGATACCACTAAAGCTACATAAAATTATCTGAGCTTACATTTTTAAATGATTGTGCTGTAACTTCCGTTAGCCAAATGTTATATACAGGTTTCTGGCTTCAGATAATTAAAGGGCTGTTTCAAATGCAACAGAATGAAAAATGTACTCAGTAATTACTTTTTGAATTATTGGCTATATGTTTCTGAGGAAGTCTTCTGACGAAAGCGGACAATAAACTCTGGTACGCTATTTTTTGGCCTTCAGTTCTCTCCTTACTGCCTCATCAGTGTTTTTTCTGCGGTTTTGTTCTTGTTTTTGGCACTTGGTTGTTTTTTTATTGGCTATATGGCCCAAAATGCTAAAGCCCTGACTATTTGCTGGATGACTAGCATTGCCACCTATCCATTTTTTTTCTGGACTGTTTGGAAATCAAACCAATTATCCGTTAGTCTGGAAAATACTGTACATATCCCGGTATTCTGTTTCAAAAAAAGAAACAGACTATTGGAGTTGGTTAAATTGGTGAAGTAACTATGCTTTTTTACAGAAAAGCATAGTAAATCGGCAGAAAAAAAGCATTGCAAATGGAAAACAGTGCATTCCTCCTCACCTGACATGACAACAACAGCATGAAATGTTTGGCAAGTAGCTGGAGAGATGGGCGTAGTTATGGGAGGAACACTTGTTCTGGTTTTGGTCATGAAAGGTGGCGACCCTACAGATGATTCAAGTATGATTAGTGGCACTGATGCTGGAAAGGGTGGGCTGTGAAGATGCCCGTGAGCAGCCAGTGTCGGATCACCCATCCTGGGAGGACTGAAGCAGCTCTAATTCAATGCTCATGTGACACCTAATGGAAGCAATGGATGCTGCACCCATAGTTGCAAGCCTCGTGAGCACATGCTAATTGCGGTTTGCACAGAAACCAAGTGGGTTGCATCATGTGGACTTGAAGGAAGACGCTTAGGGAATTGCTCCATGTAGAGTAGGTTTCTATACTGGGCCTGATAGCTTTCTGTCTTCTTACCATCTGACACTCAAAAGAAGAGGAATAAATGGGTTGATTGAGCAGGAATGAATGGGTTGTGGAACTTTCAGATAGCACAGGTATCACTGGCAGTCATCTATGACAGAATGAATTGGTTAATTGGGTGTAGATAAAGTAGTCACTCGACAGGTCCATTGAAGGGGGAATAGGGGGTATAATTATTTTTAATTGAGATAATAGGCACACATAATATGTACATATAATGAAAATGAACATAACACTATGGGAGATAGCATTCCTCTTACCATTTAACTAAATATAAGAAATCACATGGCAGAAAAGAGGAACAAATGCATATTCCCCATACATCATTTCACCATTTTCTGTAATAAAATTCCATTAATCATCACAACAGCCAGACAATGTTTTAGAGTGAATAATACTCTTATGTTTGACATGACACCTTGACCCAATGTAGAAAATGGGAAGGGGGCGATGATGAATACTTTTATAAAGCATGGCCTCCATTGTATCATTTTTAACAGATAAAATGCACCATGGGGCTGTTAGACTTCTTGTACCAACAACTTATAAGTTGCTGATAAATATGTGTATCCCATATTAGGCAAATTGTTGAGCACAATTTCATGTTTTGTTCTTATCTATAGAAAGTGTCCAGAGAAAAGATTCTAAAAGTATACCTTTGTGTAGTCATATCTCATACACAGATGCACTTAACTGATGGGGTATAGATCTAAACATTATCAGTTTATTAGGGGTAGGCTGTGTCTAGCCTTCTAAGAATCCATCCAATATCCTCTTTTCCCATTTTTGTACATGGGGCCAGGGTGTCACATCAACAGTGATCGTCACCTAGAGCCAGTGTTCACACTGCTTCATAGATAAATATTACAAACTGAAATGGCTGAAATTAATAGAACCTTTCAGGATAACAGCTTATCATATGAATCAGAGAGGTATAGAACTATCAAAAGAGCTCAGCTTAGCTCACGGCTCATTATTACATAGAGGAATATACTGCCACTACTGTTGGACACAATTAGTTTGCAGACAGATTTAAAATGATTCAGATAGATGGGCAAGTCCCTTACTTTTATTCAACCAATTTGGAGACTGTGTCCTAATGTGGTGCTCTAGGTTATACACAGTTATTGTGAAACCATAAAACTAAAACTAAACTGTAAAA
>NC_056741.1:1143456944-1143474444 GCF_019279795.1 Protopterus annectens | reverse complement strand
AATAAAGCTACTTTGAAACATGACTTGTCACTGATTAACCCTGGGTTTGTCATTTTTCTAAAAGCTGCACTGTAACGTTTTGCCTAGTGCATCATGGTCTCTAACAACCTTTTCTTCTTTACAGAACAAAAAACATAATTTCCTTCAGGTGTTAGTGTGACATGGCATTAGGAAGAAACCAGAATTCTCCTGAATGATTTTATTGAAAAAAAAAAATAAACAAACAAACAATAATAAGGATTAATTGGGAAAAAGTTGAGCATTATACAATTTACTATGCATGTGCCAGGGGCAGGAAAGGCACTGGTCTTGAGCAGTATCTTGTTTTCGCCAAGAATAATAATAATATACATATTTTACAGATCTCGTATAAAGTGGAATAATTGCTTGAAACTGCTCTAAATATTCTTATATATATCAGTCGGTATTCTGTAACAGTCTTTAACATTAGGAACTGCATGTGTCAGATGGAAATTTCTGCATCAATGGCATTTGTCTTGGTATTGGTTATAACCCAAATATTCCACTCTTCCTTCTCTGTCTGTCTATTCTACTATTTGTGTGTGTGTGTGTGTGTGTGTGTATATGATATATGAAAGATATGAAAGTTCTTACGATAAGTATCAATATTTACAATGTAATTAGTACAAGATTTGGTGTACTGGAGGCCAAAACTTGTATGTGGAAAATAAAGGGTATCTACTGTTTAAAAGGTAAAGTTCAAGAGTGACAGGAGGGCAGATTTTAGGGACTCCATGAGACTAGTGATGATGGCTTTACACTAGCATTGAAGACATTAAAAACACATTAGCAGCAGGTGGATGAGGTTCTAGATCACTTCATTCACATGAATGCTTCAAAAAAAGAAGAATTATTAGCATAATCTTCAGATATGTATTTTGCCAACCAGCTGCACTTAACTGCAAGTGGCATTCTGGATGACGTTCGGAAAGTAGTCTTTATCATAGGAGTGTCATCCTACGATATGAACACAGGACATATCTTAGCTACAATCAGTGTCATTACATTCCATGAAAGCAGCTGCGCTCATGTAGGATCTCTGCCGCTCTGAATTCTGGTCAGTAAATTGATAATAGTCTGGATTAGAACCATCCTGGACACCATGCAAAGGACAGGCATCAATCATAACCAGTTCTTTCTAGACATCATACAATAGTAGGTCTCTATATGGAACAGTGGCATCACCTCATTTCAAAGTGCAAGCCTCAGTCACTTTTTCCACCCTGTTTTCTCTCTCTTGCAAGATACATGCCTCAGCTTGCAGCAATACTCAAGGAGAATACTTCATTTGTAACTGGAGTGTAAGCTTCACTTTGGAAAGCAGCGGCCACATGCTGTTTGCAAGGAAAAGACCTCTGCCAGGAGCAGCATTACTTTGGATTCCATGTTATAGAGAAATCATCATCCAGAAGTAATGTCCTGAACTTCATGCAAGGAGTAAACTCCAGTCAGAAATTTTATTATACTGAATTCCACACAAGAGGAACACCTCATCTAGGAGCAATGTCTTTCTAAATTCCAAGTAAGAGAAGTTCTAAAGAAGAAAAGGTCTTCAGCACTAGACATTACTATGGACTTTAAAGCAGGTTTTAGCTATGGTCAGTGCTAGCCTTACATCAGACCAGGGACCTTAGTCAAGAGCAGGAACATGTTGTACTGCATATAATGGACAGACTTCAGCAAGGAATAGGATATCTACTCCCCTAAAATAATGAAATGTTGGTGACATCCTGCATTCACAGAGGGAGCAATTTTCAAACAAGTACTGGGATATCTTGTTCGTAGCTATTTGTAGCATCCTCTCTAAAAGTGGCAGGCCTCACTCGTGAGCAGTATCAATCTGGACTCCTAGTAAGGAGAAAAACTTAACCAAAAGTAGTTCCATCCTCAATTTCTTTCAGGGGATTGACCTCAATGAGTTGCAGGGCTTCCTTCTTGAACAGGAACCAACTAGATGAGGATGTATGTGTGATTCCATTAAGGGATGAACTCAACCAAAAGCAGTGCTCAGTGCTGTTCTGAACTTCCTACAAAGTGCAGCCCTTAAACTTCCAGCCTGGACTCTATTTAAAAAAAAAAAAAAAACACAGTTCCCATACAGATGAAGGAAATATTAAAGTCTGATGGTTTGGTCTCTATAAAGAGCTACTTGCAACTCACAAGTAAGGATAGAAGAAATAAAACAAAAAGTGGCATAAACTAATTTAGACCAGGAATAAAATATATTGGTTATTCAGACTATGTACTGAGAGAATACAGGAAATAAATTGTCTGCACTCTTTTGTGCTAAATGGCACAATTTCTCAGGCCCACACAGCATCAGCCTGTCATTGTTATTTAGCATTTTGTAAACTATAATGAAACCGAACTTCAGTAGACTGTAAGTGACAGAAGAGAGCAGCAGTGTCTTCATTCTAAGTATTCTTAAGACCAACACTTTGTCGTGCAATGAAACATTGAATGGATTCAAAGGTGTTAAGATCTTTTGTGGCTTATATTCAGAATGCAGCTTTAAATTTTGTCACTGGTCTAAACAGGGACTTACAGACTGATAGCATTGGTTCCTGGATGAACATGTTCTTAATATAGCTATTATAGGCTACATTTATATGAAAGGAAAACAAAGTTGCATTGATTCTACCCAAATCCCTGCATATCTGACTTTTGCTGAGTTTTTAAATACAACTCCTTTTAAAGCGTGTGGTAATGTTTGATGTTGGAGCTAAGATGAAGAATGGCACATTTGCCAAATGCCAACATTAGAAATCAAATGTTGTCTAATAGCTTATTGAGATACTCTTTTAGGAGAATTCATAGATTGTTAATAGGCTAAAGACCTGGGGGCCTTTCTAAGCCTAGCCAAGATTTCCTGAAAAAATAATGATGCCCTGTATCCAAGTAGGGCACTGAGGGCCAGGCATTTATAAGCTACCTCTGTCCATATGGGACATGGGTGCCAGGCCCGGTGTAAATTTCCTGTTCAGCATCCACTGGTCTAGGTTTTGCTTAAACTGGGTAATAGACAAACAGAGCTGCACATAGATGGGACTCCTGTTCCATAGGATGGGCAGTATCTGAGAGACATATCTGTCGCTCCAGCATCTTTTGTTTAAGTTGCCAATAAAATTCAGGTCCTTAGACCTTGTATTTCTAGTGCCTTTTGACTTACGAATATGCAGGAGATTCATAAGTGTGGGTTCTATGAATACATTCTAAGCCAGGCATAGATCACCCCTCAGCAATCTATAGGAGACTGAGTATATGGAAAGAGCTTTAATGTGCTCTGCATAAGGCAGGTTTGTTATGCCTTGTATTCCTTTTGAAAGGATCATCTGAGGCCGTTTTAGTTGCTACATACAGTATGCCTGGTCTGGTACATACTGAAAGAAGCATTGTACTCTATGACTGGTTTGATAAGGGAGTAGTACAGTGGGATAATGACTTCTTTGGACCTAGATGCCATGCCCTTGCTTATATGTTGCACAACATAAAAGATTTCTTCACCACTGTGGCCACATCGTGGTCTAGGATAAAGCTACTGTCTACATGCATACCCAGATCCCTAACCACTGGGTCGACTCTTAAGGGCATATTAACAAAGGTGATAGTGACTGGCCTCTTGGTGGAGGTGGCCTCATCCGTTTTGACCTCCTGGGTCTTATCGGTGAGCCATTTAGCTCACTGTTAGGATAAATACATCCTGTAGTTTAGTCACGGTAAATGCATTCTTGCTGTCCAGTCAGTTTGGAAAGCCATACATTAGGAGAACTGTGATGATGATGTGGACCCAACACTGCACTCGGGGATTCCAGTACTAATGTGTTCTGTGTTTGATGTAGTACATTGGCTCTTCACTAACTGAGTTATTATGTTAAGCCATTCTCTGGTCTTTTGATCAAACAAAAGGAAAAGCAAATGATGTTAGTGTCAAATTTACTGATGACATCCATGCTGTCTACATGAGATTGTGTTGTACTCATTTGACAGATTTAATACTGTATCATCTTTAACAAACCTATAATACAAATTATGTTTTTCCATAATATGATGAAGTATGACAGACACAGTCTTGCATTCATTAAGCCATATGTAAATAATGTTCAGGCTAAGGAGCTACATAGGGAAAGAGCTAAAATATGTGGTGATGTAAAAATTAACTGGAAACTATGTGGATAGATGAAGCTCTGAATATACATTAGTCATCTGCATTTACAAACAAGGGGCCACATTAGTCAACAGAAAGAAATGGACAACACATTTGCAAGATAAAAAGTTCGCAGTATTTAAAACTAAAAATTATTTTTTACATTATGTTGTAAATTACGGAAGTCCACCTGGACACCAGCACCTTTATTTTTCTAGTATAACTCGGGAGCACCAGTCAAGTTCATAGGTTCATAGGTTGGTACTAGGCTATCGGCCCTAAGGCCTATACAAGCCTAGCCATAACAATTCCCTGGCTATTTCTTCCCACACTATTTACTTCCCTGGACCCCTGTCTAGCAGGGTGACTGATGTGATCCCCAGGGTGAATTTCCTTTCTCCCATCCAATCGTCAAGGTTCCTTTTGAAGAGGACCAAAGAGGCACTCTGCTTGACATGTATGGGCAGTCTATTCCAGAGTCTGGGGAGCCTCTGGGTCAGGAACCTATCCCTCCAGCATGTTTTGTTTGTGTTGACAAGGTTTATATCCCTGGAGTGTGTGGCTCTGAGGGATTGGGATTTCTTTAAGCATAGCATGTCCAACAGCTCTGGGTTTGACATGGTCTTGTATGTTAAGCAGAGATCGCCTCTGAGTAGACGATATGTGACAGAGTATAGCTGGAGTTTTTTAAAGTGATCGGCATAGCGCATCTGCTTTAGTCCTGTGATTCTTTTAGTGAGGTATTTCTGTGGCCTTTCCAGTTGTTGCAGATGTCTTGTGAGGTACATACGAAACTGGGCATTGTATTCTATAATGGATCTAATGAAGGATGAGTACAGTGGGACAATGATCTCCTTTTTTTCTGGATGAAAAGCCCTTAGTGATGAGGTGTGTCACATAGAAGGAATTCCTGAGTGTTGTGGTGATGTGGTTATCGATGGTGAGACCACTGTCCACCTGTGTCCCTATGTCTCTTATCATACTTTTGGTGTTTAGTGTACTGCCACCTATGTGGTAATTCACGGGAACATATTTTTTCCTAAAGGGGATAACTATACATTTTTTGGCATTGAGCTTGAGCCCATGGCTCTGGCACCAAGCATCTGTTTCTGTAAGGCCCTTTTGTAGAGTATCCACATCATTTGGGGATTCAATTATGGCTCCCAGTTTGCAGTCATCTGCGAACTTTGTTAGCCAGAGTCCCTTAGTGTTGGCCTGTACTTTAGAGAAGTAGATGCCAAACAAGAGCGGTCCCAGGACTGAACCCTAAGGTACTCCACTTGTTACTTGACTAGAGCTGGATTTAGAGTTGGCTACTTTTACAGTGTGGGTTCTGTCAGTAAGCCAATTGGCAACCCATCGAGTGGCATAGGGGTTAATGGCCAGCTTATTAAGTCTTTCTATGATTCCAGAGTGGGGGATGGTGTCAAAGGCCTTGGCGAGGTCCAGATAGGCTGTGTGGACCACCTTACCCTCGTCCACGGCTCTGGAGACTGATTCGCAGAAGTCAGTCAGGTTCAGGAGACAAGATCGGCCCTTCATGAACCCAAACTGGGTGGGGTCTAGTGTTTGAAGGTTGCCAATGTCTTTGTTTATAATTTCCATGATAATACATTCCATGGCCTTGCAGATCAGGCTTGTCAGACTGATGGGGCGGTAGGTCCCAGTATCCAAGGTGGATCACCCCTTGTGGAATGGGATAACTGTAGATGTGCACCACTCAGTGGGCACGAAGCCTGAGGTGGGGCTATGATTACACATGACACTTAGGTGGGGTGCCAGTTCATTTTGTAGTTCATGTAGTACACAGTCCGGGATGTCATCTGGTCTCATGGATGCTGTATTCTTAGCTTTGGAGAGTGCGTTTTTTACCTGCGTGGCTGTTATTATCGAAATTTGGCAATCTTCTGGTATTGAGATGGGCTGTTTAGGGGGTGAGAGGGGGATGAAGTTGGCACTGAATTGATCTGCCAGGATATTGGCAATATCCTTGGGATCAGTATATTTAATGCCATTCTGTTGTAGCTCAGAGCAGATCTGAGGATTGCCCTTTAGATTCTTGACATAGTTATAGAATGCCTTGTGGTTGTCTTTGTAATCTTTGGCAATTTTATTTTTGTAACTATCTTTGGAGGATTTTATGAGGGATCTCAGCTTCTTACTGAGGCTTGTAAGGGAAGTTTTGCATCCTGGGATTTTCCTCTCTTCTGCAACAGTTTCTTCCTTTTGTAGTAAAGTTTGTTTATGGCAGGGGGCCACCAGATTTGCTTCCTTTTTTTGGAGGAGAGCATCTTGATTCTCTTTGGGATGGCACGATTCATGCATGAGTGGATGTGCTTGTGCAGTGCCTTAGCGTAGGATTCATCAGTCGAACTTTCAGTTCCCGTCTGCATGGGTGTCATGAAGTTTGTCACTTCTGACTTGAGTAGCATGAAGTTGGCTTTGGAGAAGTTTTTTTATGGAGGTTTCCTTACTGGGGTTGGGGGTGGGCTGTGGATGTTAAGGGTGGTTAGCTTATGGTCAGACCTGACCAATGAGGGGGTGACCATAGGTGTGGAGCATCGATTTCCCATGTTGGTAATGACCAGGTCTAGGATATTGGAGCCCCTAGTGAGTCTATGGATTAGTTGATCCAGGGTGTTGGAATTTAAGAATTCCAAGAACCGTTGGGCAAAGGTGTTGGCACATAAGTAGTTTTCCCAGTTAATGGCAGGGTAGTTGAAATCACCCAGTATTATTGTGTTTGGTTGTATCTTAATATTTTCAAGTATGTTTAGAAAGGTGCACTGAGAATCTTGGGGCATGGTGGGGGATCTGTAGCAAGCTACAATTTGGATTGCAGTCTTACCTAGTGTTAGTTGCACCTGGAGAATTTCAGACGTGTTGTGTTGGGCAACTAGCCTGATGGTGTGAATATCCTTGGTGAATATGGACACTCCTCCACCTTTCGTGTTTCGGTCCTGGTTTGGTGGCCGAAAAGTGTGGTAAGAGTTGTAGCATGGTATTGCAGGGGTACTCTCTGGAGCCTTCAACCAGGTCTCAGTTACTGTACAGATATTGATGTTCTCCATTTTTTGGAGTGCCTCGAGAGAGTGCATTTTGAGGTTTAGACTTCTAGCATTGAGTAGCATTACCTTCATATTTTCCATGCTTGTACCTGTTACGGTGGTGGTTTTGTCCTTTGAACTTTGCTTAAAAAAGGCACTATAGGGGTGGCAAGAGCCTTAGCCAGTAACCTGAATCCCAGGGGCAACAGGTGCAGACCATCTCTGGCAAAGCATTGTGGTCTGTCGATCATGTCATCTCAGATAGACAGATACTGGATCCCCTTTGAATGACAACAGAAGCTTAGCCAATTGCTGAAGTCAGTCATTTTGTCCTTATATTGTGGTATCATTCTGGGTGAAGGCAGGATGCTATTCAGGGCTAGGGTCATACCTGCCTGGGCCACATGATCCGACAGCTCTTCTATGTCTCTTTTCATATAGTCCAGGGAAGTACATCTCAAGTCATTCACTCCAACATGGACAATGACAGAGTCATATTTGTACTTGTTGTGGTGTGATTTGAGTGCATGCATTATGTGGTGGATCCTGGCACCCCACAGGCATCTGACTGTAATTTTCTCCTTGTTTAGCCTGGTGAGTGGGACATCAGTGTGCCTGACTATAGAGTCACCTATAACTAAAGTGTTAGGTACATTGTCTTGCCTTAGAGGCTGTTGCTGGGTGTCACACTGGTGTTGTGAGCTATGTGACACTTTGGTTGTGATTGGTGTTTATTTGCATTTCAGCTTTGGAGGTCTTTGTTGCTTGGGCAGGTTACAGTTAAGGGCCTCCGCATATGTGGATTTAATGTTGCTATGTGTGGGTGTTGGTGGTGTGGCTTTAGAAGGATTATGTGTTGCTTGAGGTGTAGTGCGGATGTTAACCTTCTCCTCTTGACTGTCTAGCATAATCTTAAGTGGAAAGAGATTTGCTTCCAGTTTGGCTAAGTGCATCTCTCACAGGTTGTAGTGTGGGTGGTAGTAGGGGATGGTTATCTGTGTACATGAGGCATTTGCTGCATTGCCCCAGTATGCCCAGATTCACCAGGTGGACAGGAGAAATCACCGGAAGCTGACCCTTGGACATGCCTGGTTTGGTGCTTTTTTGTAAAGTAAAAGGGCTGTTTCCCTTACCCTAGCAAGGTACTTAGCAATTATAGGCTGTTTAGTGACTATGATTAATTTCTCCTTATTAACAAGGAGAGCTGAGTGCTTGTATCAGTTTAAGGCTTGCTAGTGCTTTCCAGCAGGTATTAGAGCAAGTGCTAGTCACAAGGATGCTTAAAGGTAAGATGAAAAAAAATGGTTTATCCTAAACACTGCAGTGTGCACTAGATAAGTTAGATGTGAAAGTAGGTAACTTAAGTTTTATTGGAGAGTCACTATTTTTAAAACATCAAGATAGATTGAAAGGGGGTGGTCACTTTTGTATTCTAGTACTATGGAATACAGTAGGATGGCCAATAAATTTAAATAGTTGAAGGGGAGTGATTTCACAAAATGATAATTTTGTGCTTACTCACACAAGCCAGTGAAAGCAGAGAGGAAATAGGATATATGTTATGTTATATAAGTTATGCGAGTTGCTTCTGTATGTGGAGATTGTAGTGCTCAAGCACATGTTATAACGGACAGAAGTACCCTGCAGCTTGCTGCTTAATTCAGTAAGCCATGCCAATAAATGGGATGCATTCTATAATACTACTGAGATGTAGGAGCACCTGACTCAAAGCATCCCTCAGTACAGGAGCAGTTGCATGGAACTTTGGGTGGGAGAATAGATACGACGACTCTTCAGAAATAAAGAAGGATGTGAAATGGACAGTAAACAATATACTATTCAACAGCACTACAGAAGTAGGCAGAATTGTAGAATCATTTCATTGGAAGAATTGTGCAGTCCATTGAATCTGAGCACACAGTCTACAATTACATGCACTCATAGTAAGGCATCCATATAACACAAATCCACGTGCCTTGACTATGTGACCACAGAAGTCAAGTTCTTCCTGTCTGGAATTTAATATGATCTTTGATATGGGAGTTCTACATGTAGCTCTCACAAAGAGTGAACTCTGTCAAAAAATATTGACAGAAAGATAACTCAGCTAAGGTATAGGATTACACTAAAGGCATGATCGTTTTCAGTGTGGAGGCAGGTGAGTTAAAGGTAAGCCAATATGCTCAGGAAAGTATTCAGGGAATGGTGTACTTCCTATGGAGTGAAGAAACTACTTCATCGTAATTATGGGATTGCAATGAATGAGTTTTCTACAATTTAAGAAATAGTCCTAGATTGCTGGATGAATGATAAATCTATGGAGAATTTTGTGGAGGAAACTAAAACTTATATTGAGGAAGGTGATATGGAATACATTAGGAAAAGAAAGGTCTTCAGGTATGTGAACATCAGAAGGAAGGACAAAGTAAATCATTGCATCACACCATATAAAACAAGCTTTGGACATTCAATCATAAATTCTTAATTTCAGCTCACTAGCATTCAGGACAGAAAGCCATTAATGATCATTGACTTCCTTAAAATATGGGCAAATACTCATTTGGTAACTAATTAATCCAGCCTCATTTTAATGAAAAGACTCAAACTCTTAGAATTATGGCTAGCATAAGGAAGCTTATTCCATACTACAAGAATACACTGTTTTAAGAAGGTTTTTTTCACTTTAGCATGATTTTGGTTAATTCTAAACTTTGAATTTTTGTGCTTATATGTACAGCTGGCCTTCGACACCATCCCCCACTTGTAACAGTTCATCATGCTATGCTCTATGATCTAATATTAGCTTGCTACTATCATACCTGTTTGTGATGGTGAAGAGGTCTAAATGTTGACATCACTCAGTTTATCTTAAAATACTGACTAGTGTAGCCCCTTCAGTAATTTTTCTTTGAATTGATTCTAGTTGCTAAGTGCCCAGTTTTATAACTGAAGAACATATTGTTGTATTCAGTAATAGCATGTACATACATTTTGTAAAAGTGAGACCAATCACTATCTCTAAGTGAGATTTCTTTACGTAATAGTCCAAGTATTCTTAATGCAGCTAGGCAAGCCTTGTTGACATGTTTATTGAATGAGTATTTACCTGTTATAATTATTCCTAGGTCAAAATACTCCATTACTTCCCTGGCCGTCTTGAATTAAAGGATTGTAAATAGAAGGTTTATCAGAGTATGTAACTTCACTACTTTTAATCCGACTAAAGTTTAAACTGCATCTGCTGCTACTTTTATGTTTTATTAATACTGATGTAATCACAATCATCAATTATTGTGACTCCAGTTTTAAAATTGTTAGCATATTTGGTAATCCTTCATTGATTGTTTATAGGAACATAAGGAGAAAAACAAGTTAAATAAATGTGGCCCCAAGACTGAACCTTTGCATTATCCCACATAAAACAGAAAGTTCTGTCAGCTAACACCATGTATTATGACTGACTGTGTTTTCTCTTTGAGCCAGTTATTGATCCAGTTAATAATATTTGTTGTCATAGCATTGATTGTAACTGAATGACCAAAAAGCTTGAACGTCATGATTCTGTTCATACTTTCTGTGCCTCTTGTAGGTGTCTAATTTGATTATAAATTAGTTCAAGTTATTGCTTTTGACACATGTGCTTGAGTATGCTACATAACAGGGGACATACTGTTTTGAAGACAATCCCTCATGTTGCTCACATAATTTGTACTTTTATTAATAAACCACCTGATCAAAGACTGGTTAGACTTCAATCAAGTATGGGGTTTGGAGGTAAGACATGAATCTCATCTGAGAGGCTGCGTATTTTTATACTATTCTCATAATACTATTGTCATAATGCAACTCTCTAACCTTAATAAATGCACAAAGCTAAATGCACTTTGATGTTTTCTGAGTGGACACATTGTTAAGGTGCATAGGAACAAAATATTGTTCAAACTAAAATTTATAAAAGGGTATTAAAATATACTCTGACCCAGTCTGGAAAGCATGATGGTTGTGCCCAAGAAGATTCAAGAAGGTAGGATTGTCCAGATCCTATTTAACTAATCTTACAGACATCTGAGACTTCTTGTACCAAAATGCAACCTAATTTGATGTGCTACAGACTTGGAGTTGATCATATTTTGCTTAATCTATTTTTTGTTCAGCTGCACAGACTCTTCTTTCACATATCTTTTATGACTATACGGGATACAGACTATATTGTTTTATTTTTATTTTATACATTTGTTAACCAGGTAAGCCTGATAGACAGAAGTGCCCCTTTTCCAGGGCAACCTACTACCTACTTAACTGACTTATATACAGGGTCACTCGTGGACAGATAGAGGTCAAAGGAATCAAACATTGTACCCTGGACTACAGGATGCAGCTCTTTATAGCTCAGGGCCTTAATTCGCTGTGCTAACTGACTTTATATGCATGATATGACTTTAATAGCCAGTTCATTCTTTTAGAAATCTGTGATCTTAGAGAAATCAGTTCTCATGAATTCCAGCAAATCTGATGCTTCACTGCTGTCTTGCTGTGCCCAGCATTCTGGAGATGCTTGAAGTAAAGCTTGCTTTCCAAAAACTATAGTACTGTGCTTGAAAATTTCCATATCCTTCATGTTAAAAATAATTGCCATGCTCAAATACATTCTCTTTCATTGCTTCCTTCTCTGTTGCCTTGTTCACGAGCCATCATTCTTTTACTGATTCTACTGAGCTTGCATTTATTTCTTAGTTTCCAGGGAGCTTCAGCTGTTTCATTTTCTGGGAGACTGTCTGGCTTCTTCACTCTTCATTCTTGTGTTCCATTTCCAGGTGCAATTTTTCAATACGTTAAAAAAATAAATAGCTGCAGAGACACTAGAGTACTGTTTGGACCACATGCCTGCATATGCCTGAAATTAAATATAGCAAATAGCCAGTTCCCTGGAGGACACTTCTGTAACATTTCCTGTTAGGTGGCTGACATTATGGTACACTCATAATGAGCTGTGAATTATAATTAAATATGTATGCAGATGCATCTTACAGGTCAAGACAGTAGCTGTCTTTCTTATTCATGCACCAAACGAATTTCTGAGCATTGTTGAAAGCCTCTCAGTTTTGAGCAGCTTTCTCGTAGTTACGCACAGAGACAGAAGATAGTAAGAAACATAATGATGTAGGCAGTGCTGCATTCTTCACTTTGCTAGTCATAATGGATGCATCATGAAAATGAATGAATGCATAATTCCAATATTAATGACACTTCCCTGTGTTATCACTGACTTTTGTTTTCTTTTGATAAATTTTAAATGCTTAGTTATATTTTGCTTGACAAGTATAATTTGTTCGCTGTCATGTACAAGGCAAATTGTAAGATAGCCTATCATAGTAACAACAAGAGAACCAACCATAGTGCGTGAGAACAGTAACATTCATTGCAAGCAGGTGTGTTTCATTTTCTTTTACATTTGTTGTCGGATTTGTTTTTACATGGTATTGTGATTGGCTGCAAATTTACTCTTGCTAGATGATTCCGGCTTGAGGTACTTTCTTCTCATTCTTTGTGGAAGCATAAAAGCCTGAGCACTCACTTCCTGTAACAGCTGAAAGCTTCCTTCTCAGTATGTGCTCAGCCAG
Source organism: Protopterus annectens (assembly GCF_019279795.1). Taxonomy (NCBI): domain Eukaryota; kingdom Metazoa; phylum Chordata; order Ceratodontiformes; family Protopteridae; genus Protopterus; species Protopterus annectens. Next base: position 1,143,461,611 of record NC_056741.1, on the reverse strand, counting down.
TCATCTGTCACAGGAGGGGGGGGGGGCTGTTTTTTTTAAAGCTGACCAATACTGGGTTACCTTGGCAGTTAACCCAAAATTATTCAAACATCTACTGTTACAGGTAAGTTGGACTTCAACTGTACTTTCCTTGACTGGCAGTGGTGGGTATTCGTATCTAGGAAGTGTGGATGGGAAATGTGTGCGTCTCTCTGGATGGTTTGGACATCATTTCCAAATAATTTGCTACTATGTTCACAAAGTGTAGTTCAGTGAATTAGACTTCATTGTGTAATCATATATTCCTGATAGTGTAACAGTTTTGAAACAGCCTCTAATAAGAAGTAAACCAGCTTAGTTGAAAGCCTCAGAGTATCCTAAAATCACATGCTGAAAAGGAAGTTCACTGGATTGCTTTCATTTGTGACTTAAAATGAACTGTGGAGCATTGCAATAAAATGAGCTTTTGTTCATTCTGAGATCATAATATGTAGTAGTTCTGAATAGCATACTTCATTGCATGAGGTACTGACACTTATTAGATTTTACTAAATATCACTGCATATTTCATTCATAATGAATATGCATTATTTATCTATTTTACATTTTTTTACCGGGATAGTCCGACTGGGCTAGTAGCCCATTTTCAGCAGAGGGCCAGGGAGAAAAGCTCCGGAGATAGCAACATAAGTAGTTATAAGTTATACAAAGTCAGTAGAAAATTCATAGCAAAAGCTAAGCATTGATGTGCAATATTACACACACATTAAAAATAACAGCAGGTCAGTCATTCATCAAATAGGCATTAGCTACACAAAGTTAGTAGAACATTGGTAGCAAAATGCCAAGCATTGATGTCTAATATTACACACACATTATAAAATAACAAAAGGTCAGTCCTTCATCAAATAGGCATTAGCTACACAAAGTTAGTAGAACATTGGTAGCAAAATGCCAAGCATTGATGTCTAATATTACACACAGATTAAGAAATAACAGCAGGTCAGTCCTTCATCAAATAGGCATTAGCTACACAAAGTTAGTAGCACATTGGTAGCAAAATGCCAATCATTGATGTCTAATATTACACACACATTAAGAAATAACAGCAGGTCAGTCCTTCATCAAATAGGCAACCAAGACAGGTAAGTACAAGACAGATAAAAATAAGTATATGTTGCAGATGAACTACTGCAAGGCACTGATAGGTAGTGGGGGATGAATGAGGAAAGAAAGGGGGAGAAAAGAGATTACCCTGGGGTGATACAGGTGCAGAGCCAGTTACTGAAGAGGTGTTCTCTGAGTATCTGCTTAACTCTCTTGATGGTGGGGGTAGTGAGTATGTTTTGTGGGATACAGTTCCAGATTTTAGCAATATGATTAGCAAATAGGGAGTCACCAAAAGAGTTACTAGTTTTGTGGCATTTTAGAAGTTGTTTATTGGATGAGTGAAGTGCATGGCTGGTGTTGTAGGGTTGGACTAGGTTTTTTAGTGCTGGACAGGCATCCGGATGATAAAGGATGTTATGAGCAATTGTCAGTTGGCTATGGGATAGAAGATGTGGTAGTTCTAGCCATTGCAGTTGTTTTAGGGCAATGCATTGATGAGCTCTATTGGGGAGGCTGGCAGCAAAAGACTCTAGTTTGGAGAGTTCCGATTTTCTAAGGTTGCTGAAGATGGAAGAGGCATACAGAAGTGTGGACAGAAGGTGTGTTTTAGCTAGGGCCTGTTTGGTGAGAGGGGTGAGAAATGTTCTGGACCTATATAGGCAACCGAGTTTAATATGCATCTTCTTGTCAGTAAGGGCTATGTGTGTGTCATATTTTTAATGAGCTGTCTATTGTGACACCTAGAAGCTTAGTGTTATTTACTGGTTCAATCTTGGTACCATTGGAGGAAAGGATATAGAGAGGGGAAGTGGGTTTTGTGGATTTATTATGAGTACATATTATAAGCTTTGTTGTGTTGGGGTTTAATATGAGTTGATTCTCCTTAAGATATAATTCTATATCTGAGAAGGCTTGCTGGGTTTTGAGTTGTAGTTCTGGGTAGGAGGGGGTTGTGCAAATGACTATTGAGTCATCTGCATATTGCACTATAGTGGCATATGGGGTGGCAGTGTTGAGTTTATTTGTAAAGATGGAGAAGAGTAAGGGGCTGAGTACTGAGCCTTGCGGGACTCCAACAGTTATGGGTAGTGGTGGTGAAAAGTCGCCAGCCCACTTGACAGCTTGCTGTCTGTTAGACAGGTAGTTATGGAACGAAGTAAATGCTGAGAATGAGATATGCATGGATGATAGTTCTTGCAGTAGTATCTGGTGGGAAACCAAAGATTCCAAAGACAACCACAAGGCATTCTGTAGTTATGCCAAGAATCTAAATGCTCAGATATGCTCTGAGCTACAACAGAATGGCATTAAATATACTGATCCCAAGGATATTGCCAATATCCTGGCAGATCGATTTAGTGCCAACTTAACCCCCCTCTCACCCCCTAAAGGGCCCATCTCAATACCAAAAGATTGCCAAATTCCGGTAATCATGGACACACAGGTAGAAACCACACTCTCCAAAGCTAAGAATACAACATCCATGGGACCAGATGACATCCCGGGCTGTGTACTTCATGAACTACAAAATGAACTGGCACCTCACCTAAGTGTCATGTTTAATCATAGCCTCACCTCAGGCTTTGTGCCCACCGAGTGGCTCACAGCTACAGTTATCCCACTCCACTAGAGGGGATCCACCTTCCCATCAGTCTGACAAGCCTGCTCTGCAAGGGCATGGAATGCATTATCATGGAACTTATAAACAAAGACATTGGCAAACTTCAAACACTGGACCTCACCCAGTTTGGGTTCATGAAGGGCCGATCTTGTCTCCTGAACCTGATTGACTTCTTAGAATCATTCTCCAGAGCTGTGGACGAGGGTAAGGCGGTCTATACAGCCTATCTGGACCTTGCCAAGGCCTTCGACACCATCCCCCACTCTGGAATCATAGATAAATTTACTAAGCTGGGCATAAATCCCTATGGCACTCGATGGGTTGCTAACTGGCTTACTGACAGAACCCAGACTGTAGCGACTCCAAATCCAGCTCCAGACAAGTGACAAGTGGAGTACCTCAGGGTTCAATCCTGGGACTGCTCTTGTTTGGCATCTACTTTTCTGAAGTACAGGCCAACACTAAGGGACTCTGGCTAACAAATTTCACAGATGACTGCAAACTGGGAGCCATTATTGAACCCCCAAATTATGTGGATATTCTAGAAAAGGGTCTTACAGAAACAGATGCTTGGTGCCAGAGCCATGGGCTCAATCTTAATGCCAAGAAATTTATAGTTATCCTCTTTGGGACAAAACATGTACCCATGAATTACCACATAGGTGGCAGTACACTAAACATCGAAAGTGTGATGAGAGACTTAGGGACTCAGGTGGACAGTGGTCTCACCTTCGATAACCACATCGCCACAACAGTCAGGAAATCCTTCTATGTGGCACACCTCATCACTAAGGGCTTTTTATCCAGAAAAAAGGAGGTCATTGTCCCACTGTACTCATCCTTCATTAGACCCATTATAGACTACAATGCCCCATTTGGTATGTACCTCACAAGACATCTGCAACAGCTGGACAGGCCACAGAAGTACCTCACTAAAAGAATCACAGGCTTAAAGCAGATGCCCTATGCTGACCATCTAAAAAAAAACTCCAGCTATACTCTGTGGCATATTGCCTACTCAGAGGTGATCTCTGCTTAACATACAAGGCCATGTCAAACCCAGAGCTGTTGGACATGCTCCACTTAAAAAATTCCAGTCCCTCAGAGACGCATCACAATGAACAAAACATGCTTGAGGGATTGGTTCCTGACCCAGAGATTCCCCATACCCTGCAATAGACTTCCCATACACGTCAAGCAGAGTGCCTCCTTGGTCCTCTTCAAAGGGGATCATGTCAGGGGTCCAGGGAAGTAAATATTGTGGGAAGAAATATCCAGGGAATTGTTATGGCTAGGCTTGTATAGGCCCTAGGGCTGATAGCTTAGTACCAACCTATGAACCTAAGAGCTTTAGACATGTCTAAGAATATGGAAGAGATGAGGTTATTGTTGTTTCTGTGGCTATTGATAGTATCTATGAAGCTTAAGAGAACAGTGGTAGTACTGTGTTTAGGTCTAAAGCCATGGTGAGAGTTGGAGAGGAGATTGTTTTGTAGTAAGTAGGTCAGAAGTTGGGCATGTACACATTTCTCCAATTTTTTGCTAAGGGCTGACAGTATGCCAATGGGCCTGTAGTTGATTATTTCTGTGGAAGGCCCTCCTTTATGAAGGGGAATGATGTGGGAGACTTTCCATAGTATTGGTATGTATTGTTCAGTGATGGAATGATTGATGAGCATGGATATTGGGTATGAAACTGAGTCAACTCTGAGTTTTAGGAATTCATTTGAGAGTTGATATGTGGGTTTAAGTTTAAGAAGGAGTTTTTTATGTAATTAGTCTGGATGGGTTGGAATGAGAAGATGGGGGGAATGAAGGTCTGAAGTAGTGGGAATGGTTAGAGGTGTGTTGTTGCTGTTATTTAATGAAGTTTGATGGAGTTGATGAAATGGGAATTGAATTGGGCTGCTATTAATGTGTTTTATTTGAGATTGAAGGGGAGGGGGTTGTGGTTTGG
>NC_056741.1:1143341944-1143454444 GCF_019279795.1 Protopterus annectens | reverse complement strand
GCAGCACTTGTCCCCTTCTCTCTGCCCTAGCTAGTGTCCTAATTTTGAGCTGCAATGTTCATCACAGCTGTGGCCATTATCTACCCACCTTTTTTTATCCTCATTTTCATAATACCTGCCCTTGGCATTCATTACTAGCACATGTCAAGAGCGTAACAACTAGTTAATATAGAGTTAAGATAGTTTGTAGTTTTTACACTGTACTTTTTTGTATGTATTTTTATGTAAAAAAAAATACATGGCTGAAACATCCAAGCGCCCTGTTCTGGATATACCAGTACTTCATTCTGAAATATTCTTTGCATGTGTTCCTGTACAAAGCATGTTTCATGTCTGTTTATTTTTGCAGTAGATGTATGCAGGTAGCATTTTAGCAATAGTGCATATGGACATGAGAGTAATGAATGGGGGTGGGGTGGCATACAAGGGGGAGTGACTTTCATCAAGGTTTGCACGGAGTGGATTTTTAGTGAAGGATGGATAAAGCATCCTGTTGTTAAAACAGTATGTCAGTTTCACCAAATGGTACAACTGCACAGTAGTGTACAGGTCCCTTAAAGAAGGCTCCACAAAGCCTGCTGTTAGTGAACTGGATAAGTAAGACTAATCAAAGAACATTCCCAGTGAATCTGCAGGTGCCAGCAAGAAAGAAGCATTTCTACAGCACTTTTGCATTCATCCTTCCTTATATATTCTAACTACATGTCATATAACAGTGGGGAAAACATATGCTGTAAGATTTTAAAAAAATAGTCCTATTACTGCAGTCACACAGTGCAGCAAATTAATGTAAACATTTTTTTCTGGAATTGTCAATGCAGAGACTTGGTATAAAGGAAGTTACATTCTCTAAATGGTATTCTCCCATGGTGTACATGTGCTGGTGGGGTGCAACATTCATGAAACAGACGTCTGTATGTATAGACACACACTGTAGGGCAGCCTGAGTGTACTTATTAGCATTTTACCTTAAATACATACTTACAGCAGATGCACGACAAACAGTGATGCATCTGGTACAGCCCTCCATGTTTGAAAAGTAGCAGTAACTTGATAAGAAGGCGGGAGAATGGTGCCATGAGCCAGCAGGTAGGACAAAGTCTTTTACTAACCAAAACTACACAGTAGCTAGCTGCAGGAGTGATGTATTGAAATAAAGCATCTAAAGTGGTAGAATATAAAAACGAACTTCAGAATCATTTATTTTATGAAAACAACTTGTGCATTATGATTCTAGGGACACAGGCAGTGACTTTCATAAATATACAGTTCATGTATTAAATAATCAATGTGTATACATTTTTAGGGGATAGTAACAGTGTATTTACATCAAAAGAAACCTATTAATAGCCAAAAGTATTGTAATTATCAGTACAGAGTGAATTTATGCATTTTAGAAAAAAAAGCGTTCGACTATTAAAGAACTTGTTAAAATATAGGGAAATTATGTGTAATAATTAGAGAACAGAAAGAAAATGGGTTAAGCAATTTACATAACTGCACAGACAAACTAATGATAGTAGTAGGTAATGACTGCATTTAAAGAGGATAGATTAGTGACGGAATGGAAAACAAATGAAGAGAGTGAACCTTTGGAACATGATGGATGATACAAGTAAAATGAGTCAATTTCACATATTGAGCAAAACCAAAAAATTAGTGGTTAAGGTAAACTGTGCTTCCAAAATCCAGTCAAATAGCATAAAAACACTGGAAGGAAAAGAGCAAGGTGCGAAATAAAAGAATACAAAAATTTATTTCCACAATAATGGTGAGCGCTTTTGTGGACCAAGCCACTTCATCAGACGATGCTTCCAGTGTTTTTATGCAATTTCATGTATTACTGATTTTTTAATTTTTTTTGGAAATATATGTACATTATGACTGCTTAAATATAAGAGAACTCAATGTATTAAACAAACTAGCCTATCAGCTGTGTAAAAGCAACTTGAGATTTTTTTTGTATATTAAGGGAATGCAAGCTGTGTGGAGGCATTTAAGTGACTGGTGGCTTCTAAAATAAGCAAAAAAATGAGAAATGTTTCAAAGCACATATGGACATTATAAAACAATGTGAGTTGCTGTAAAAGAACACTTGTTCATTTAGTTTATATTCCTTTCTGCCTCTCCCCTGCACATTCTACCTCTGTTGGACACGCCTGATAACTCCTCGATCTTTATTTAATTAGCACAGTTTGTTTCATTGGGGGAGGGGCAAAGCATATTTAGGTGGGAGTCATGCAAATCATTTGTTGTTGCCCAGCGAGCCTAATTATGCACTGGATCACCCTCTGGTAAAAGCCAGTTGGTAGAATATGGGCTATCTTCAGGTCCAGTGGAAGAACCTACCTTCTCCAATGGAGAAATCTTTATAGCAACTGCTTTGAACTGCACCTGGTGCTGTCTGTTTACCATGAGTACTGAAGCATATGCTTAGCATGCTTATACCTGCAGGTGCAATACTTAGTTCATCCACTAGGCATTACCCAGAAGGTGAGCCACATGCATTCTTCCCTTTCAAAGATGTGGGAACTGATGTTGGCTGTTCACTGCCACCCTCCTGCCCTGACCCCTCTAGGCCAGCGCAGTATCTCTAATCGAACATAAGATCACTGAGTCAAAGTCAGGGCTACATCCATCTGTCGTTCTTTTGAAGGCTTGGGATTCAGCTTAATGTAACTGTCTCTTTAAATGAAAAGCATTAATTGTTTTGCTAATAAATTAGGAATCTGGTAGCTTTTATAAATAGTTCTGATGATGTCCTAGAGGTGCTCTAGAAGAAAGCGCTAAACTTGTTCTGAATAAAATTATTCTTATTTTATTTATATTTTTTTGTTTCTTCTGCTACTCAAAGTTCCTTTACTTTCACATTTTGACTGGGCAGTGACTGTGGCTATGCCTCCTATTACAGAGTATTTTGTCTTTTGGAGTCTACATCCATTTGTGCCTTGGGTATGGGTTCAAAAAGACAATTATTTTGAAATTACTGAATGAATGCTTGCTTGAATTCTGGTGTGGGTGTAGTAGAAATGGCCTAACATGCACACACTTCTAAAATGGTTAAGTGGGACACAGTAATGCTTTTGACGGGTACTATAGAGAATACTGGAACCTTGTGCTAAAAGAATTAAGTATTTAAGAAATTATACTCTAGAGGATAAAATGCAGTAATGTTGATAAATATGACAGGCACCAGAATATGTGGCCATTGCAAAGTCTGATAAAGCAAATTAAACCATTTGAAAAGTCCTTCAAAGCTGTTTTAGTAATTGTAAACAAGCATCTGAACCTAACCTCCTTGAAGTGCAGAACAGTTGAAATTTCACAAAAGAAGTCAAGCAAGAGTATTTTGAAATATATTGCAATGTTGCAAGATTTAGCTGAGAATTACAAGTTTGGAAAATGACAGAAATTAAATAGGGGGATGGTCTGTGCTCCTCTAGTGCCCCAGAAGCGATGGGTTTATAGGTGAATGTTAGAGCTATTTTGCAACCTTTGAGAACACTGATGGACCCAAGGAAGGCACAACTCTCCAGGTTAAAAACTTAATTTATTGTAAGTCATAAGCCCTTTTGCAGCTACTGCTGCTTCATCAGATAACAAACACATTGAACCAGAACTTGCTTTTAAGTAGAGAAGTGAAACAGTGTTAAATCGCATGACCACAAAACTTAAAGAAATACTACTAAAATATATGTTATTTAAACAACACATAAAAACATGTACATATAAATGCAACATAAAAACTGTATAAAAATATATACAAAACGTCCTATGAGCAAGTAAAAATAATGCTTCAGCTAACAAGAAATCAAACGTATATAATTACAGGTGCAAAAGGAAAATACTGTTATAGAAGATCAAGGCCATGCCAGGTACCCCCAAGACACTGCAGGCATGTCCGAAAGTGTGCACAAGGAACATGTAATGATCTTACTTGTGTATAATGGTCTGGCATAGCGAAGTTAGGCAGATCAAAATCATGGTTCCTTTCACAGAATGAAAGGTGTGATTCTTTCTAGTAATGGTCATAGCAGCTGGAGGCCTAATGCAGGGGTACAGGGCAAAAATAAAATAAATATATCACTAATGGAAAATGAAGTTAACAGTTTTACTCACTGTAACCTGAGTTTCAATCCCATATGCCCTGCCTGTGCAATGGATCAACTTTGGAAGCTTGAACTTTCAAAACATAAGACTTCAAATAGTTGAGACCATAACACTGAAGTTTTGAACGTTTGAAAGTTCGATAAAAAATGAAAACAATTTTTTTTTACGTTTATGCAGGGGGCAAACCCTCCTGCACCTCACACATCCCCTGCTAATTAAATATACCAATTCTGAGATTGCAGTACAATGAATGCTGTTAGGCCATCTCCATTTAAACTGTTTGAAGTTTAAAAATGTCAATTTTATAGTCTCGACTATATGAAGTTTGAAGTTTTGGAACTTCGAGCTTTCAAAGTAGACTCCTGTGCAACACAAATAGTTAGCAAAGCTTTAGCCTTTACATTTTGCCAAAAAGATCCATTTTGGTTTTAATTTACTATGATGAAAAACAAGACATATATCAGAGAAAAATCAATACAAAAAGACGGAAAGGCAAAACAGTGAATGGAAATTCTATGACATGAAAATGAAGCACTGTAAAACCTAAGTTCTAAAACATCATATACAAAAATGAAACTCATCTATAGAAAAGTAAATATGCAGCACTTGTTATGGTAAGATATAGACCAACTGCAGCTCTCATTCTCTTTGAGTATGTTTATGTCCTCTGTCTATGGTTTCCTAAATTTTAAGTATGGGGCCACTATTTCTAAAGGCGCTTTCAGACTCTGTGCCCTCTGTTTCCTCCATCTCACATATCCGGACTACCTGACATTGCATACTTATGCTTCTGTTCTCTGGTTACCCTGATATTCCTGAACCTTAAAACATCTGTAAATTATGACAAGGTACTTTAGTAGGTCTGTCTCTCTCTCTCTCTCTATCCCCCTCTCCTCCTTCGTTTCTACTGTATAATCCCACATTAAACCTGTAATGTCTCTCATGTAAAATCATACAAGATAATCCTGTGTTTCAGTACCTGGCAGAAAGTTACATGTATTCATTCATCTTCAGACAACATCTGCCATAGACATGCCAGGACTGCGTCAATGCCTGTAAAGGATGAGTTGACTTTCATCTTTTGTACAGGTTAGGTGAAGTCGTTTGGTTTAAGGAGGCAGCATCAGCAGATAATGGAGACCTGCTGCATTTGCACTTTTCATACCGCATGAAATGAACTGTGTTAAAGGCTGCATTCTGCCTTCATGGCTGTGAAGATCCCAGTATGTTCAGCAGCTTGACATTCTGACCTTTCAATGTAATGTGACCCTTTAAATGCTGTTTTATATCAAATAGGCACCCGTCAGACACACAAGCAGATAATATCTCTATATACAAACTGCATGAAGGAGATTTATGGAAAGTGACCATAGAGAGGAAGGGGAAACCTCAAATGTCACCATAGGGAGTAGGGGGAGAGGAACAACAAAGTGTATACAAGAACTGGGTTCATAAAAGCTTGATAAAGATGTAAGAAATTAAAATGAATATTCCGGAATGGATAGAGCATGGAGGAAGAATACACAAGACTGGTAGCATGTCATAGGCACTATAATTACATCATGATAATAAAAATGTTTAAGGGAGAGATGGTGTAGAATTGCCTTCCCTCTAACCCTATTGCACACAGCCAGTTGGGTAATTCTTGACCCCAGTTTAAATACATTTGTACTCACTGACAACATAAAAGTCAAAAAACATCCACACCCTTTTTGGATGCCACTAAATACCATGATTTGTACTCCACAAATGTGTGGATGATTTTTACTTTTATGTTGTCAATGAGACAGTCACATAAGTAAAAAAGTCCTCCAGTCTTAACTACACAATGCCCTACCAGTGCTGGTCTATCCTAATAAAAAAAACCCAGAATCTTACAAAGCCTTTCAAGCAAAAAGTCTGGAGATTCATGCTCCTGTCTCTTAGAAATGCACACAACTGTAACACACTTTAACATGCTAAATGGCACCCTATAAAGGAACATGTTGACTAACTGCTCCTCTGCCTTTTCCACAAAACACTTTATAGTAAGTCTTCACCCCCTGTCAGCCACAGAAAAGTAACTCCATACCAACTCTACTCACATGCCATTAATACCCAGGCACTAGCCATATGTAGAATATCTCTGACATCTACTGAGCACATCTCCTGTTTTAATTACAGCTTATACACTCTGAGACATTATATATATATATGTACACATTAAGCATCCCTATGCATTTTATATAATTATTGTATTTTTTTTACATTCTCCTCATTTTCTATTATCAATAATCAGCTTTGTACTACTTATTTCACTGTACTGTATAGTATAGTACTCCTTCTTGTATATCTACAGCGAACTAAGATGAAATTCCTTGAGCATTTATTGCCTGAAGCACATGATGCCAAGGAACACAGCATTGACTACTGTTTTCCATAGAGAATCACTGATGGTGAGATTTCTAAGTTTATGCAAGCAGTGATTGCTTTATTTCGGAAGATTTCTCACTTCTTCAAGTTGGGGTGACTGTGGGGTGGGTATATATAAGTTTAGGATGGCAAAGTTTGCTCTTTAGGTGAATTTCTTGGCATCCACTTCTTGAAATACCAAGGTTACCATCTGAGCCCTGCTTGTAATCTAATATGTAACCATATGGTGCATAGCAAAACAATAAACATATCTTTATAGAGCAAGTTTTAACTTGTCAAATGATCCTTTGAATATTGTGTTATCAATATACTAAGTCTGAACCATCATATGTACTTTAAGGCTCTACAGGAACAATCTACCATTAATGAAAGCTGTCTCTTCAGCTGCAGACTCCTTAATCCTAACTCAATGAAGTGGTTAGTCTCAGAATGTGTTTTGCTTTTACTGCTGTACTGTGAGATCCTAAAACATGAGTGCTGTTTTCAACCTTGCAGGGTTTTCCTATTTTGTCATGGTTTTATAATGGAGTAAATATATTTATGTAAGGAGATGTATAGGCAAATTCCGACCTTGAGGATGCAGGGAGCCTTACACCCATGAAAAACTAAGATGTTCTACTGACAGATTTGATGGCTTTCTCTTTTATCAGGTTTGTGGTATGAAAATACAGGTGGTAGTTTGTGCATTATCTTCTTGTGGTGAATCCATTATGCATCACATTTTTTTGCTATTTCTTAATGACAGTACAAGATCTTGTCTTCAGCCTTGAATGCGATCTGTGCTAACATAGGATCAAATGTGACCCTTTAATGATCTTATACATATGAGCGATTGGCATTGCTTCATTCTGTGGAAATACATAACTTGGTTGTTAAAAATTAATATTTGCATGCAGCAAAGAATGAGAATTACTATCTGTGACCATAAGGAACTCAGTTTACTTAGCTTCTCAGGTACTGTTAATTTACCTTTGGGGTGAAGTGAATGGTTGGAGGACAGATCTCTGCACTTGGATAGGGGTGAAGGATTTTACTTTCTCTGGTTTCTTCCCAGTAAAGATCAAGTTGTTCACTTCCTGTGGGCAACTATCAAGATGGCAGTGGAACACTATTGGATCACTAATTGAGCACTAGCATTCCCATCTACATTGCGATCACTGCAGACAGGAAGACAGAAGACTGCGAGTATGTCATTCTAAGAACCCCTATTCCCTGCTGTGTGACACTCATAGCTTCATAAATTCACTGGCGTATACAAGTCGGTCAGTCTAGCAGACCATTCAGAGACCAACCACTGTTATTTTCTCTACTTGCTCCCTGCATCCATAAGGGTCTGAGGAGCTAGACCATAAGTGAACTTATGCCCCCCCCCCCCCCAGTCACTCTTCTTGGTTGGTTTTAAATAGGAAGCTATTTATTTGTTATGGAGAAAAAAAAGTTATTCCTTATGAAGGACATTCTTTGAGAGAAAGAGCTATCTCACTAACATGAACTGTATATACAGGACAGGGACACTTGAAGCTTTACAGGCCAGCCATGGGTCACCGTGTAAAAGTCTGTAAGTGATGGAGTAAAGTGACAGGACTTTTGGACATTCTGTGTAGCTAATACTGCTCATGCATGGGACTGTTTTGGTCAGTAAATGTAGTGTTTTCTTCTATTTGAGCAAAATGCCTGGACAAATGCATGTTAACTGTCTTTACCTGGTGCATCTGTAACTCTTCCAGGTTTAATAATCAGGATCTGTCTTTTACAAAGTCAGATTAATTTGGATAAAGGGCCTGAAAGCTACCAATATTCCAACTTATGAACTCAGTCATGAAACATTCCATTATTATACAAACCATAATGGTAAGAAAATTGGTCTGTAGTTCCCATGAGCAGTAGCAGGGCCTCCATTGAGGATTAGTACTAGAACATCCCTTCTCCAGGAACAGTATAAATACCCAGTTGTAGAACTAAAACTGAGTAAGTTCAAGGAGGGTGTTAGTGAAGTAGTACATTGTGCTGGCAAGGAGACAGCCTGCTATGTCTGTATTTTGACTCACACAGCTAGTGCTTTTTGCTCTGGATAGGACTTTTAGGACTTGTTCAGAGATAAATATAGAAGATGCAATCCGTATGAAATGTACGGGAATACAAGAAGGGCCAGTGGGGAGAAGTTTGAACCAAATGTGTCCTTTGGTATATTTGTGAAATTTTCATAATCAGAGAGAGTTGTACTCTTTGAGATCAGCTCTTTGCAGTGCTGAGTATTGTTTCTGAGATTCTTGCCATAGTCAAAAAAAGCTTTATAGTTATCAGTGAATAGAGTGTCTAATTTGTACATAGTGTTACAGTTTTCATCTTAGCTCTTGTTTATTTGAGGCTATTTTGTTGGCGATTTGAGTTTATTCCTTATGACCAGTATTTTTTTCTTTTTGTCTTGCCATGCAGTTAGTTTACACTATGGTTGCATCATATGGGGCTGTTCCCAAATTTACCATTGTATTTATGGTGGATGGTGCAGATACCTCAATGCAGGAGTTAAGATGGGAGCATAAATCAGTGGTATATATGGCTGCCTTAGAGGTGGGGTCATCTTGAAGTAAGGAACTCTGAAACCTCCTTAGGTCATCAGAGAATGCTATCATATTGGCGCAGGAGAAATATCCAAGTTTCAATGCTAGATAAAAGTGCTACAAATGTCTTTCCCCTAGTGTTTTGCGGGGATTACATGTGTAGTCCAATCAAATACTTTCCCTGGTGTTTTGCCGGGATTAGATGTGTAGTCCAATCAAGTACTTCAATAGATCTAGAGAAGTGGTGTACAGCATGCATCAGCTGGACACAAACAAGCACTGAACCATGCAATGCAGCAGAGAATAAAGCGAATGCAAACAAGCAAAGCCGCCAGTTGAAACTAGGTGCATCAGTGTACCAGCAGGCTAACAGTTAGTGAATGAACACTCAGAACACTGCTTGTTTCTCTTCTGCCTCAAGAGTTGAGTAAACAGTTCTAAAAATAAAAATAGATACCTCAGCAAGCCAGACTAGCTCCAATATTAGCTGAAAGTGCTACAACAGTAATTATTCTGGTGTTGTTGGGATCAGATGTGTGGTCAATTCCAGTACTTCAGTAGATCAGGAGCTCAGGTGTGCAGTAGGCAGCAGCTGGGAACAAACAGTTCTTCACCCCCTAGTCCTTACCTTTTCTTCTAATTAAAATGATGTGTAAGTGTGAACTGTAATGAATGATCAAGATGATGAACCAGTAGCACAGCTCAGTAACATGAGGACAGATTAGGGTAGACTCTCAAACTCACCCACACCAAAAGACATGTCTGTTAGGTTTGCAAAAAAACAACATGTGCTGTGCTTTGGTTGAATAGCTCATGCTGGCAGTGTTCACAATGTCGCTCCCTTTTGTTTGGCAGGGAATTTGACAAGACCTTCTGCAGTGCAGTACAAGCAAACACTGGAGATTAAGTACGTCAAGCATACCTGTTCCCCTGGCAGAGAACACAAAGCACAGATGACACATTTGGGCACTGATTCTCCTAGCCACACATCAACCCTGTGTGTACTTGGCATTTTTAATTAATTGCATCAGCCTCTATTTCTGCTTGCACTGAGATATTCTATGTTGGACACAGTATGAGTGACAAGAACAGTTGAAGGCAATTTGATGAGGCTTTGTAGCTTGAATAAAGTAGTGTTACCTGACATTTCTGGCAGAGTCATGCATGCATCTGTTGTGCTGGCATATTAGCATGAGAGTGAGGAGTAAAGACAGATGAAAAAGAATTCTTAAAAGATTACGATTACAAATGTGCAGCTTTGGAAAAGCACCAGTTAACCAGCTGGAGCTCTGCACATTTTCCCTCACCAGATATCTTGTCTACTTCATCCAAGCTATCATTTGCTGTCGTTAGTAAAGTGGAATGCAAGTGATACCCCTCCTAACACATGTACAGTCACTTAAAACTCAACAGTTTGCATTTCTTTGTCACAATGGGGAAGGCAAACACTATACCTGAGTGTTCCAGCAAAATGTTATTATTTAACTACAGTTTTCAGAAATTGCTTTACATGAAGATATCTAGTGAGATCCTGAAATGTTGCAGGTACTGGATGTGCATACAACTAATATAAACTTGGAATTCTTAAGATGACAGCATTCAGTTTGCTTGCAGCCTATTTGATTTTCAAGCCGCTATAGTTAAAACACTGCTCTGCAGTTGGGTAACAGGTATTTTTGTCACCCATTCCTACTATTAAAATTGATACATGCATTGTTGCACTCTGTTAGCTAGTGAGATCTCAAAAATTCAGTAGTAGACAGCAGCTGCAAGCATCCATGTTTGTTCTGGAAAAGCAGTTTTTTTTTTTCTCTCTCAAGGTAATCTTGTAAATCATGTAATCTGGCTTCACAATAACATACTTTTCTCATTCTTTTTAGAGTAGTGCTGCAAATTCCATAGTTTGGATTCCAAGTAATAAGTTGGGTGCACAAACCCCAGGCTGTCCTCAAGCAGCTTCTGCATCAGCTGTGTCCCTGGGATTTGATTATGCTCAGGTCGATGCAAAGATGTGTCTGTTCAAGGAACCTTTATGATTTTATGATGGATGCAAAAACTTTAAGATATCAAGAGACAAGACACTAGGGACATATAAAAAAATAAGCATTCCAATAATAAAACAAGGTAGGGGTTTCTTTATTTGGTTACGTTAAATTTAAAGTCTTCATCATAGTAGTTAAAGCTTAGCATTAGGAAAATACTCTCTGTGAAGTTATTTTGACCATCATTAGTTAAACTGTGTTCTGTTTTGCAGGGACAACAAAGATGAGGGTAAGCACATAATGGCAGTCCTAAATATTTTGCTAGGCATCTTTAATGCCAGAATACAGGTCTAAAGCTGCTTGTCTTACACTGGTAGTGCAGGACTTGATTTCTTTATGAGAAACAGAATGCCATTCATGCAAACAGAAATATTTACCTCTGCAATTCCTTTATCATCTTCCGCATTCAACACTTTGGCTTCAGAAATTAATCCAGCAATGACAAGCCTCCCCACCCAAAAAAAAAAATAAAAAAGTGGCTAGAAATATCATTTTGATTTCACTCCAGGCATACCTTTGTGGGCAGTGAAATGAATACAATTTTTGGCATGGCTGTCATCGGTTTATTATATATATAACCAAAACAAAAAGAAACAGATTTTTTCCCCAGTTCTCTATCTGAGAACATGGAGCTGCATTAGATTTTCCTTCTCAGAGATCACTGCATTTCATTAGTTGTGAGAATTTTATTAGCATAATCAGTGGTGAGGCAAAATGGACAGGGAGTCTCCCATACTTAATTTTATATATATATATATATATATATATATATGTTTACTATCAAAATCTAGAATGGCAAGGTCTTTGTTTATTTAGGTAGATGAAAATAAAAAAGTTATTTATTCAAAATGT
Organism: Protopterus annectens; assembly: GCF_019279795.1. Taxonomy (NCBI): domain Eukaryota; kingdom Metazoa; phylum Chordata; order Ceratodontiformes; family Protopteridae; genus Protopterus; species Protopterus annectens. The sequence goes on along the minus strand of NC_056741.1, from coordinate 1,143,442,467 downwards.
CGACAGCAGTTATGCCGATAATTCTCAGTTCAGCATTATTGATATTTTCCAGGTTACCTTGACTTCCGGTGTTGTTTGTATTTACATTTTGCAAGGGGGAAACCTCCCTGCACCCCCATGTAGGGGGCTGTGCCCCCCCACACCACCTGCATATTATATATACAAACTCCAAGATCTCACTGCAGTGAGGAAAAGGGTAACTTTTCCGATCCCCACTGTAGCCTGATCTCCAATCAGAATGTCGACCTCATAAGAGTGAATGAACACTAACATTTGTTGAAGTGAATTCACACATTTTCATATTGGTGTTATGGAAACTGGGAAACATGCATTTGACCATCCAAGTTTCGATTAAGCACTGTTCCACATTATGATAGTAAACCATATTATATATATATATATATATATATATATATATATATATATATATATACACACACACACACACACACACACACACACACACACACACACACACACACAAATAACTGCTGTGTGATAGACATAGAGAGAGTCAGTACTACATTAATTGTTAACTTTGTCCTTTTAGCAGAATATATTTATTCTGACTCGGAACGTATCCATCATTAGCAACAGAGATGTGTTGTTTTAAGTTTTTCCTTTTGTGAGATCACTGCTAAAGAGCCCTGTATTGCTGTGATCTCTTATTCAGCTGTGCAATTCAATTGAAAAAAGGACAAATCTGTTAGGGGAAAAATATAAAAAACGTACAATAAGCTGGTTGCATAAGTGTGCACACCCTTAAACTAATACTTTGTTGAAGCACCTTTTGATTTAATTACAGCATTCAGTCTTCTTGTGTAGAAGTCTATCAGCATGGCATATCTTGACTTGGGAATATTTGCCCAATTTTCCTTGCAAAAGTGCTCCAAATCTGTTAGATTGTGAGAGCATCTCTTGTGCACAGCCCTCTTCAGGTCACCCCACAGATTTTCTGTTGTATTTAGGTCTGGGTTCTGGCTGGGCCATTCCAAAACTTTAATTTTCTTCTGGTGAAGTCATTCTTTTGTTGATTTGGATGTATGCTTGGGGTCATTGTTGTGTTAAAAGTTGAAATTCCTCTTCATCTTCAGCTTTCCAGCAGACATCTGAAGGTTTTGGGCCAAAAGTGACTGGTATTTGGACCTGTTCATAATTCTCTCCACCTTGACTAAAGCCCTAGTTCCAGCTGAAAAAATGCAACCCCAAAGCATGATACTGCCACCACCATGCTTCACCGAGAGAATGTTGTTTTTTGGTGATACAAAGTGTTGTTTTTGCGCCAAACGTACTTTTTGGAATTGTGGCCAAAAAGTTTAACCTTGGTCTCATCAGACCATATGCATTTTCCCAACATGCTTTTGGGAGACTTGATGTATTGTTTTGCAAATTTTAGCTGGGCCTGGATGTTTTTCTGTGTAAGAAAAAGCTTCCGTTTTGCAACCCTACCCCATAGCCCAGACATACGGAGAATATGGGAGATTGTTGTCACATGTTGTACACAACCAGTACTTGCCAGAAATTCCTGCAGCTCCTTCAGTGTTGCTGTAGGTCTCTTGGCAGCCTCCCTGACCAGTTTTCATCTTGTATTTTCTTCAGTTTTGGAGGGATGTCCAGTTCTTTGCAATATCACTGTTGTCCCACATTTTCTCCACTTTTTGATGACTGTATTTACTGTGTTCCATGGTATATAAAATGCTGTGGAAATGTTTTTGCACCCTTCTCCTGAATGATACCTTTCAACAGTGAGATCCCTTTTATGTAAGCTCTCTGTGAACCACAGCTTTTGCTGTAGCAGGCAACTGAGTAAATGTCAGGAAAATCCTACAAGGACAGCTGAACTTTATTTGGGGTTAACCAGAGTCTCTCTAATTGATGGCAGGTGTGTACCCAAGAAGACTGAATGCTGTAATTAAATCAGAAGGTGCTTCAACAAAGTATTAGTTTAAGGGTGTGCACACTTATGCAACCAGCTTATTGTATGTTTTTTATTTTTTATATTTTTCCCCCTAACAGATTTGTTTTTCAATTGAATTGTACAGGTTATAGGTCACATTAAAGGGGGGGGGGATTTGAAATTAATTATTGTGGTCTCATTTTTTTATATCACAAAAACCTGGCATTTTAACAGGGGTGTGTAAACTTTTTATATCCACTGTATTTATATTTCATATACTTTTATACTGAATGCATGTCATCATTCTAGCACTAATATTTTTGTCTTTCTGTAAGGTGGTTCTGCATAAATGTACTTGCTATTCCGGAGACTATATTCTCAATTTTTTGTAAGAGAGAGAGACATCATCTTATATATCAATAGCAACAGTTTTGATAAATGTTTTCCTCCTTTCTGTCTTGAACTGCGTTATAAATACATCTGATACAATTTTCATCTGTTTTCTCTTCATTATAGCCTCCTTTCTTATGTTAAATCTGACACACTTAAAAAGAAAACAGATTCATGCATAATGGCTAACTGTAACTACTGAAACATTCTTTCTGTTCACATGAATTGGTCTTGCTATTCATTGAGCATTACTATTTTCATGAGTAATTTATTTTTCTTTCTGTTTGCATTGTGTACCCTTTTGGCTGTTATATAATACTACACATATTAATGCAGTAACAGATACACAACCTTGCTTTACTTTCAGTAGCTGGCAGTACCCAATATATGTCTTTTTCTATAAACTTACAGCAATCATATGTTTCTGCTCACCCAGATGGTGTATGCAAAGGGTCTTCAGGGTAGTCCACTTACCTTGTTAATAAATAAAAAAATAAGCTGCACACTAGACTCTGTCCCATTCCCAAATTTGCACTGCTTATAAAAGTAAAATACTTTAGTTCAGAAAGAATTTTCTGCAGATAAGTCTTTATCTTAAATTCTATCAAAGTTAGTATTTTCTGTTAATATCTACATGACATTTTTTCATTTGTAGTCACAAGACCTTCTCTAGTTGTATGTATGTGTGAGTCTTTTGGCACTCTCTTAGGTGTGATGGAATGTTCCTGACTTATTCCCATACATTCCTATGGATAACAACATACAATTTTGGATCACTGGGAAGCTCTGACATGGCTTTTTTCTTGCCTAGTTATTTGGTGACAGATCTGAGGGCTGTATAGCTATTTTTTTTTGTTTGGCTTTTGGACTTTACTCTTTTGTCCTCCACCAGTGGATTTAGGCACCCGGTGGCCAGCTTGATCTTTTAGCCCCCTCCCAGTGAAAATATCTAGGTAGATCCTGGATGTCAGAACTTTTTTGCTAGTATACCCTACCAACTTGCATGACCTTCCTTCTATGTGCATTGCTTATTATGGTAATATCGTCTCACTACCAACTGGTAATTAATGTTTGCCTGGAGATACTAAGAAATGAGGAAGTTTCAACTGTATCTTGAAAAAAGGAGAGCTGACCTTCAGCCTTTCAGACCCTCTTCACTCCCCTAACCCTCTCCTGCATTACTGCAACTACAAAATATCTCAGATGTCAATGCTTCCTCTCTGTCTTTGGGCTGGACACTGCTGGACTTCTGTTTTAACATTTGGCCGTTATGTGTTCGACCCTGCAGGCGTATTCATAAATTCACCTGTCTCAAGTCACATACTGTTCCCAGGTAATACAATTAAAGACATTTTATTTTGTAAAATTTGCCTGAGAAAAACAAATTCCACTTAAGTTCATCTCCAAAACCACAATTCTTTATCTGATATAATAAAATCATCTCAAAATGTTACCAGTCTGTATCATCATCTGTAATAATGCATCTCTCCTCATTGTTCACTGTCTCAGCGTGTACTGCTGTTTTAACTGTGACATATGATTTTCATCCTTGCACATTGCTCCAGGCTATTTCTTTTGTAGTCCCTCCATTAGCACATTTCCTATTGAGCTTTATTTTATATTCTTTCAATGTAATTTATAGAAGAAAAATGTCTCATTGCAAAAAAAATCACAATTTCATTTGAGCTTTGAGCCAGTTACCAGGGAAATATGGGCTACTTTCCTTCATTTCTGCTTTTCGTTTTCAGGTACAAAATATATTTCCTTATTCTAGGTTTGAGCTGTCTTCATAAATAATCTTTAAGATGATTTTTCCATCTCTTGAATGTTGTCTGTTTTAAAATACATGTGATTCAAGAACAGCTTCTATGCTATGCAGCAGAAACATTGCTGAGGCCATTATGTCTGTGAAAGAAAGACAGAGCTGTATGCTTTATAGAAAAAAATAATTTGCTTTTCAGTATACCTTCACCGCACTGTTGAGGAACATTTTTGGAATACTGAGTGGCAGTATGGCAGTATGTTCCATGTTTGCAATGGACCAAGCAGAGCCAGGAGCTTTGGCAAGGGTTCTGTGCTAGTGTGTGTGTGTGTGTGTGTGTGTGTGTGTGTGTGTGTGTGTGTGTGTGTGTGTGTGTGTGTGTGTGGGGGGTAATTATGGAGACACACAGCACCCAGAGGTTAGATAGCCAATGGAACAAATGCAGTGAAGACGCAGCCTATGTACCTATTAGATGTGTGGCATCAAGTCACTGTGGGCCGTCATACAAAACAGTGTAGGTGGTGCACACCAGAGCAGACTCCATGCCCTTGCAGTCTATAAACTTAGGACACTCATGCATCATCATGGGGTATTAAGGGCATACAACAGCAATAGCCTTTGCACACATCAGTGATGTAGTCACTCAAGTGAAATCTAGGCAGGAAACAAAGTAAAGGAACCTATGTGCCTCAACAACATAAATAACACCCAGGATATACAGAAATGGAAAGGTGTGTGCAGGCTGTGTAATCAGGGTATGGAACTGTAGAGGTGTAATGTGCATAGCATGGATTGTAAGTATACTCACAGATGGGTTGGATGCACCAGGTACTTGGACCCACCTCTGCAGAGGTACATGGCAGAGTACATGGGCTCACTCTGCAGACATGTACTCAGAAGTGCTGCACTGGTAGGTAAAATTTTGCACAAAGCTCAGGGATGCGGCAGTACTGCTACCTAGGGGATGTATTGAGCAACATTGCATTGTGCAGCCGAGTGTACCCCATGTGCGCGTGTACACACACACTGGGCTTGATTTGTTACTATTTATGATGCATGCTGCTGGTGGTGATGACGCATATAGTTGTAGTAGTCTAAAGAATCAAAATTATTTTGCACACACACACACACACACACACACACACACACAAAGCACTGTGTGCATGTTTCTGTCACACCTTACATCTGCAGCTCCAAGATGTTAGGATGCATACTAAGATGGATGACCTTCTATGCAATAGTAAAGGTCAAAATTCATGAAATAGTTGTGCTGCATTTGGCTCATTACCCATTCCAGAGTACCAGCAACATATGTAACTCCACTTAGCTCAACTTTTATTGCAGTTCTTTATTTATTTGTTTTCATTTGATTTTCGACTGGGCAAACTGGTCCATTAACTCTTTTTGGCCATGACATGGGTACCAGAAGTGTTAAAAAACATAAAACAATATGATGCATAAACATAGAGTACATATAGGTGAATAAGAATAAACAGTTAAATACATATAATGCAAAGACTGTACGTGTAGATATTACAAAAGATCATTGGTAAATGTATTTACATAGGTAGAAATATTTATGGTGCATGAGGTAAAACATACAATTAATAGGAAGGTAAAATGCCCAAGCAGTAAAGTATATACAATTAAAATTAAGATATCTGTGGAGCTAATGGCTATTTAATTTAGCAATATTACCCATTATCTTGAAAGCATTTAAATGTGGATTCAGATTGTAGGTGTTCTTTAGGGATTTTCTTAAAGGTTTCAGTGGAAAGTACAGTTGTACAAGTCAGATACCCTTCTTGCAGAAGTCAAAGTAATCAGTAAAACTGTTTTCCATGTTAAGATCCTTAAGTCAGCCAGATTAGCTTGTTTAAATGGAGCAAATATTAGCTTCTAAAACAAAAAATTAAAATACCTAGGTGGGGCCACCAGTTTTCTAGGAGGCCTCTTATGCAAAACCTCTTTCAAGAACATTTTGACATGAGACTGCATTGAAAGAAGAGGATCCATGTGCAGACAGGCTGAAATGGCTAATAAATGAATATTTATAGAGGAATAAGAAAGGTTATAGGATAGTAACTCACACAAATATTGAAAAAACAGGGAACAACTAGACCCTGAATGGGTACTGGTTATGTTATTGGTATAGCATCAACTAGAAAACTTTTCCATTTGCTAATATGTGATCTTCTAGTAGCAGGCTTTCTTGCCTCATTAGTACCTGCTGATCATCTTCACTAAACAGGTACCTAAAAGGAATTAAGACCCCCATCTTCTAGGCAGTCAGTTGGAGATATAACACACAAAAACAAGACAACAGCAAGATAGTCCAAACATTGATCGAAACAGAGATTAAATAAAGATAAAATAAAAAATAATTAAGCGCTTTCGTTGGGTCTATATTATGTGATCGAAAAGCATGTTCATCGAACACGTTTTTATCCACACATAAACTGCCAAAACACTAATCACCAAATGGCCACTTCAGCGAACTTTTTCCCAGGGGGAAAAAATCACTTGGCTAAAGAAAAACAAAACAAACTTTCAAACCCAAAAAAATATATAAAAATCCAAAAACAGTCGACAAACAGAAATCCTACGAAACAAGCTGTTCCTGGTTACAACATATACAACGCCAGCACACGGACTGAGTGCAAATTCTTTGAACAAACTCTATTTATTAACTAAAAACATACAGGTTGAGCGCTTTCATCTAATAAAATAGACTTCATCAGAACAATGCTCTTTTTACAAACTTTTCCTTAAATACATACCCAACCAATCACATTAAAAACAATTAATTCATTTAATCAGTCCTTAAAGTGCTAGTGCTGAATTCCAATACTCCCTATTACCATAATGCATAATAATAAGTTTAAAATCAATAATATAACATAATATTAATTCATAAAAATTCATATAATATCTATTTGTGTATAATATACATATATAATATAATTTATGTTAAAACATTAATATTTTATTAATTTTAAAATATTTAATTTATTTTAAAATACTACCATACCATCCTTATGAGCTTGAATATTCATCTACAATTTTCCAATATGGGTTTAATGGATATATATTCATTTATCCCAGGGGGCTCAGAAGCATTTAAACGGATCTGCCACCTTGCCTCTTTTTCCCTCAGTAGTTTCTTTATGTTACCACCCCTAGGGTTATGTTTTACCAATTCTAATATACCAAATTGGAAGGAAGAACAAGTGCTACTACCATTCAGATGTTTCCATAGGGCATTATTTACATCCTGTTTCCTTATACTATAACTGTGGTCATAAATTCTATTCTTCAAGCACCTGTCAGTTTTTCCAACATAAAAACTAGGACACATAGTGCACTTTGCAAGATACACCAGGTGCTTGCACCTACAGTTACCATTCTGGAATTTAACATCCGTCTTATTAATATTTTCTAATACCAAGGAAGGGGTGTTGATAATATACCTACACTGTTTGCATGTGCCACATTTATGTGTGCCATTCAGTACTTTATCATTATACTTATATCTATTTTTCTTTTCCAATTGCATTTTCATATTTATACCATTCCTAGACACAAAGTGTGGCTTATCCCCCACAATCCTGAAAATGTTACTGTCTAGTTTCATAATATTCCAGTTCTTTTGTATAATGTTCTTGATATCCTTACTAAATGGTCCATATTGCATCACACATGCTCTTTTGTATGGTACCACATCCACGTTGTCGTTGGTAGTTCCCCCATTATTGGTGGGGCCCACCCCTAAAAGGGGTTTATATTTTTTCCCCCACTCACTTCTTACATAATTAGTCACGTCAGTCACCATCCCATCAGGGTAACCCCTGCTCCTAAAAAAAACCCCTATCAGTTCAAGTTCACTATTTAAATCCATAATATCAGAGGTCATTCGGGCTGCTCGAATACATTGCCCTTTAATAATATTCCTTTTCTGACCCATCAGGTGGCAACTAGTGTATTGCAAATATGAATTGCTAAATGTTTCCTTCCTATAAATATTAGATTTGAATACCCCATCACGAAGTGTTATTCTAGTATCCAAATAAGAAATAGATTCCCTTTCTATATTGACTTTCAAACCCTACAAAGTGGTGGGCTGTGCCCCCCCCAACTAAATATACCACCTCTGTGATCACACTACATTGGGGAAAAGGGCAAATCCATGATGACTGCCAAGCATTTTTTTCCCCTGGGAAAAATTCGCTGAAGTGACTATTCGGAGATTAGTGTGTTCACTGTTTATGTATCAATGAAAATGTGTTCGATTAACATGTTTTTCGATCACATAATATAGACACCTTTTGTTTCTCTTTGGAGACTTGATCAGAATACAAGCCATCTTGATATGGAACCTGATGTAATACAAGTTGTCCTAAACTATTGGTTAATTAATACCTAATTAAATTTGTGCATGTTACATTTCCATTGCTTTCTTAAAGTGACAGTACTTGTTCATTTGACATAGTCATTGACTAAACACTACATATTATAACACAGTATGGAACAAACTACAACTATAAACTATTATCTAAAAGCCATGTTAGAAGAGCATACCTAATGAATAAAAACATTGTTACAAAATGCACAAACCTGAAATGTTGCAAACCCTTCGTGAAATGCTGAAAATTCTAAAGCTTACTGGCCTTCTGTAAAATGGGGGAGATGGAGATGTACTCATCTAAACCTGGTGGGAATGTGGCACTTAATTTAAGTTGCCCATACCAATTCACACTTGGCTAATTGATTTTTCCAGCCCCCCCCCTCCCGTGGGCTTTGTACTATATGCTCCAAAATGCCAAAAATAACTTCTTAAAAGAAGGGCAGGCTAAGGAATGTTTATATAGAGCACTGTTTTTTCTTTATTATTAATAATATTATAAGTATATTCATAAATACATGTGTTAAACATCTGCTTGGTTTTGCTTACATAAAATGCGGAACAGCTTGAGCATAAAGCCAGGTAGACCACGCCTTGCGTAGCACAATTACCTTTCTGAAAAGTAACCCTAGATTTTGTGATATTCTCTAACACAAAAGTTTGTTTCTTGGCAATACATCCACATTGCTTACAATGCACACAGCATGTAGTTTCCACTTGTTTTGTGGTAGTGTAGGGGGATTAATTGGCACACTGTTCAAAAGAATTTTTTATATTAGGTGCTTCAGACCCAACAATATTATAAAGAAATGGGTTGTCTTTAAAAATGTTCCAGTTTTTCTTGACAATTTCTTTAAGTTCCTTAGAATATTTACTGTATTGTGCTAACAGAGCTTTCTCGTACTTCCCTTTATTTGGTCAGTTGAAGATGATTGATATCAGGGTGCATCAAACAGCCCTGTTGTTGAATGAGTAGATCCAGTCTGTGAGGAAGCTTCTGTTAATTGCCCTGTCCATTTCCAAAACAAGGGAGAAGCATGGTTGCATGGGCCAGAAAGGAGCCACTACAGTGATCTTGCTGCATTCCTTCTGAATCTTCAGAAGTACCCTGGATATTAGGGGAAGAGGTGGAAAACCATCAAAGAACACTCCTATCCAAGGAAAAGAAAAAGGCTTTTGTCTTCCAGGCCTTCTTGCATGGAGTCCTGGGAACAGAATCTTGCCAGTTGATTGTTCAGAGAGGAAGCCAGTTGATTGTTCAGAGAGGAGGCAAAGAGGTCTGCCTGAAGAACTCCCCACAGATGGATCAAATCTTGGCAGACCCCCTGATCTAATTTCCACTCTTGAGGGTCTGTCCTGGTCCTGCTCTGCTTGTCTTCCACACAATTTTGCTCTGATGGAATGTAGGATGCCTGCAGAGAGAGATTGTGCTGTGAAGTTATAGCATAAGCTAACATGGCTAATCTTCAAAGGGGTATGATCTGGTTCCCCCATTGTTTGTTGATGGTACCACATGACTGTGGTATTGTCTGTAAACACTTGAAGAAGTCCAGGAGACCAAAGACGGTTCAGAGAGTTGAGTGCTTTGATCAGGGCAGGCATCTCCTTGGTATTGATGTGCTTGCATCTGCCCTTTGGTGTTCCACACCCCCTGCACTTGTATCCCTCCTGAAACTGCTCTCCAAGCGAAGTCCAAAACATCCGTGGTGATTGACTGCTTTGGAGCATGGATGGAGAATGAGAGACCTGGATTTAAGAATATCTGCTGTCTCCATCAAATGATTTCTCTTCTGACAAACCTCAGCACTGGTATTTGAAAAGATAAAGGGTGTGGGTGTTGGGACCAAAGAAATTTCAGATACTACTGTATCTTTCTCATGTGGAGTCTTGCCAGGGGTATCATGAGAATCTTAGCTGCCGTGAGACCCAAATTCCTGAGGTGTACCCTAGCAGTGACCGAAGTCGGAGTAGAAAACCTTAGAAATAGATGTGAATAAAGATCTGTTTTATTTTTCCTGTGGAAGAAAAGCTCTTTGAACTGAGGTGTCTAGTTGACATGCCAGGAAAACAGTCCTGTGTGAAAGAGTCAAGAAAGACTTTTGAATGTTCTCTTGAAATCCCAGCTTGTGTAAGAGATCTCTCACCCAAGAGAGATTCCTGACACTTTGAAAAAGACTTTGCAAAGATAAGCAAATCATGTAAATATTGAAAAATGTGGATACCCTGAAGTCTGCAATGAGCTATAACTGGAGCTAGAAACTTATGAACATTCTTGGTGCAATGGATAGTCTAAAGGGTAAGGCAGACAACTGATGGATGTGATCCAGATACACACAACCTTAAGAAATGTTTGAAGTCTGGATGAATAGGGATGTGATTATAAGGATCTTTTAAGTCTAGTTTTACTAGGAAACTTGAAGGAGGAAGAAGAAGTAATAGATTATGAAGTGACACCGTTCTGAATTTGGGCACCGACACAAAGAGGTTTAGGATAGAAAGATCCAGAACTGGTCTCCAAGCATGTTCCTTCTTTAGCACTAGGAACATCCTTGAATAAAAACTCTTCTCCACCTGGGAAGGAGAAACTGGTTCTATCACTCTTTGGGGACAGCATGTGATGAAGAACCAATGGGAATAAGGGAGTCTGATCTGGAGGATGAGTACCTTGATGAATGCCTTTCAGAACCCATTTGTCTGAAATAATTGTCACCAAATAGAAAAGAGGTCAGGATAGTAAGAAGTCACAAGTTCTGTTCAGGGTAAGGGGGAGTCACAGAGTCTGTTCAGGGTAGGAGGGGGTTACTGGGTCTGTTGAATAGTCATTCAGACCTGTTGGATGGTTCTTGGTTTTGGGAGGTTTGAATTTCTTCTTAAATATCTGTTTACCTGAATTTTGTTGAGACTGTTTATTCTGTTTTTTGCCAAAATTGGATGAGGAGATGGAAAACCCCTTGGGCAATTTAGAAAAGGAAGGCTGAAAAATCTTAGAGATTCCCTGTTTCAGCTTGCCCCTTTCATCACACATTTTGATCACCTGTGCAGCAGAGGAGCTAAACTCTAAATCTCTATCCAGGAGAGAATTTGAAATCTTATTGTTAACATCTCAGAGGTTCTGAAAATGCAGACATACAAACCTCCTCAAACAGTACCAGTGGCCATAGCCCTGGAAGAAGTATCATCAGAATCATACATTCACTGTAAACAATGAGTGGTGATCTGTGTAGTAGAAGAAACAAAGCCATTTAAAATTTTCTTCAGAATAAATTGCAGATAAAACATTCCTCATATTTTCACAATTTGTCAGAACAAACTTTAACTTACGAGCCTTAAAATTCAAAATTCTGAAAATCAGAGTTGCAGAAGTAAACACTCCCCCCCCCCATACCTGTTAATCATTTTCCCATCCTTATTAGAAAGAATAGGCTTGGAATAAACTAAGTGCATAGCAGCAGTGGGATCAACTGAAACTATACCTGTTGGGTAAGGTTTGGGAATAGTGTATATAAATTTAAAAGACTGAGTAACTATACATCCTGTCTGCCTTTTTAGGGAAAGCGAGCCAACTGTCAGGAGAATTGCAGGCTGTAACATACACATCTTCTAAAGTGGACACAACAGGCGGAATGGGTGTACGTGCTAGAAAATCCTTGTGTAATAACTCATAGTATTTTCTAAGGGACTGAGAAACCTCACTGTTCTCTTACTGAAAACATTGGCACAATTTAGCAATAGTCTCAGTGAAATAGAAACCCTGACCAGAAGCATCATAAACTAAGCTCTCCTCTTGAGTGTGAATCAGAAATCTGAGGGAAAAAACTCATATCCTTCCCTGTATCTTCCTGTTTAGATTCAGAATCTTGAGTGTTCAGGAAAATAGGAATCCATCTTTCTTCTACCAGAAACTAGTTTACAAGAAAGATCAAAAGCCCCTGTCCCAGACCCAGTAATCTACTCCTATCCAAAGAAATTTGAGGAGGAGTAGATACATGCTTGGTTTTCTGTATCTTTTTGACTGGAAAAATGGGGCCAACCATGTTACTAATGGCAACAGCTACTACCCGAGTGTTGGGCACAGCATTCTGAGTCTGACACAGTAAGGAAACCTTCCATGTTCCCTCTCCCAGGAATGACAAGAGTGGGTCTCTCTGGCCTACTAAGGGAATCCCAACAGCCACAGAGGAAGTGGCTAAACCCTGGCCCATTGTGGCTGTAGGTGCTGCAGGTGTTAAAGGTGAGTAATCTGAGGTACAACAAATGATCACAACATAGTCACCCACCTGCAGCTGAGGCAAATTGATTCCCTGCTGGGGTGGCAAAGGCTGTTTGCTCAACTTTTTCTTTTTGTGGCTCGAAGAAGGTCTGACCATGGGTCTGGTAGTCTGTTCCATGGTCAAACAGAAAATGTTGCCTCTTTCCCAGAGAAGATGAGCAGAAAATGCAAGTAAACACTACCCGTCCACAAAAGTTACTTTTTTGACAGAAAAACAGTAAAAAGCACTTTAAAACATTGTGCCAGCCCCATAAAAGACAAATGAACACAATTTCTCCACAGAAAAAAAAAGTTTCAGTTACTTTACACTACATTTAAACTGACAGAACAAAATGAGTGCTCCATTTAAAAGTATGTTACAGTCTCACGGCAGTCCGTTAAAATACTACACTCCTAGCTTTAAAATAACTTTCATGAAAAGGAAAGTAATAAAACATCAAAAAAATGAAGAAAATGGAAAGTTTTCCTTCAAAGGGAGCTTATCTGCCCAGCAAGGGAAAGCACGGTTGACCATCGAGCCTCAAAAGCATCAGAGGAGCATACTGTTTGGCAGCAGTAAAGAAGGGCTTTGTACTGAAAGCTGTCTTTTTGTCAGCTCAGCTCATGCTGCCTGACATTTTGGGTGCATGGAAGCTGCCCTGAAGCTTTGGAAGCTGTCTGGCTGTTATATCCTTGGCAGGATATAACTTCTGTAGCTAAGGCTATTGCAACAGTGATCAGTATGATGAACATTCTTGTTTTTTTGACATCTGTGGCAAGTGTTTAAAGGTTGCCGGTCGTAATCATGGAATGGCTTTATCACAAAAGGCATAAAAATTAAATTTAGACAAGGAAATGTTTAAAGAAGGTTTGGGAAAATATGTAAGGTATATAGTAAATTAAGTGTTATTGTATTTATGATGCATCACTATTAAATATAATTTAAATATGTAAAGAATTAAGATAATAATAATCAACAAAAACAAAATATAAATTTATATCAAAGTTAAAGTAGGCCTCAATGCATTGAATAAGTGAAAATCACAACAAAACAACACTTCAAATAAAAATATAAATGCAACATATTGTCTATGACATAATTGACTTTCAATATCAAACCCCAGATAAGAAACAATAAATTAGTAGGAGAGAACAGCTATGGTTGTATTATCACCAGGTACTGTGTGCACCAGCTCTGTGCATGCATGGCTACACGTGTAACAGTAATTCCCCAGAAATGTTTATGATGCATTTACATGTCTGTGTACCTGGGATGCTTTGGGTCATTGTGTACATGTTGCTGTTTGTCATGTAATATTGCCATCTATGCTTGTGCTGGTCTTACCTGGGCAGTGGATTCAGCCTGGTCAGTAGCCCTTGGTGTCTACATTGCAATGTAGTCTCTGATGATGTATTATTGCTATGTGTGCTTGTGTTGGTGTTACCTGTGCAGTGGATTCAGACTGGTTGGTAGCCCTTGGTGTCTGCACTGCAGTGCAGTCTCTGACGGTGTAATATTGCCATCTATGCTTGTGTTGATGTTACCTGAGCAGTGGATTCAGCCTGGTCGGTAGCCCTTGGTGTCTGCACTGCAATGCAGTCTCTGATGATCATTCTACTACCTGTCTGCTGTCTTTGTTTCTGTATTGCACATGCACTCCTATGCATGTTTAATCACCCACATGTAAATGGCTTTATGTACCACTTGCTTGTTTGGTTTTATGGTACAGTACCTATTCTGCAACCCTGTTGTGCAGTAGCATTTATTCTTTGACAGGCATAATTTTTTTGCAATATCCATTCATAGTCATACCCTATTTTGAATCCCGCCCTTTAGGGAATCCTACTTACCCTTACAGAGTCTGTTTGCTTACACTTAATACTGTCCCTAAAAATATCACAAATCATAACTGCAATTTTCCTTCAGATGGTACATTACATCTTATTTTTAGAGGATTTTTTTCATCTGTACAAAACGTTTTTTTTTCTTTGCAGAATTTGGCAAATGCCCTGCAATGATTGAGTACTATTCTATAGCCCAGTAAAAAGCTATTCAATAATTATTATCATCATTTACTTTCTGAAGGAAATAATTAAAAAAATGCAAAACAAACAGTGAATTCTGAAACTGACCGTAACAAGTGTTAAAATATTTTTGCAATGGGGTTTGCTCCTGCTCCCCCCAATGAGGGGTTATGAAAACACACCACTACTTTATCTATCTGCCTGCCTATCCATCTATATATTTTTTCTCACTGTTAGTATTGCATATAAAACAGTTTTTTAACCTAATACAGCTTCCCTCATCAATAGCATCCACTAGTGGATCATAGGTTTACCATGACAAAATGTGCTTATCTCCATTTGTCCACGCATTCTTGCCATCATATCAGCTACTGAGGTCACAAACGGGGATTATTTATACTCCATATATGCAACATTTACAGGTACATGGGTGACGCTATGATGCTTAAACATATCCTGCATAGAGGTCTTGACTAAGTGTTTCCAGGAAATCTGCAGTAGACTTTTAGATTTCCTGGGCCTGTCCAGCTATCATGCCAGTTATCTAACCCAGCTTAACATTAAGGGATAAGCAGCTGACAGTTTGGCTTCTCTCTGGACTCTAATGTTCAGAGTATATAGCCTCGGGTCTGATGACATAACTACAAATTCAATCACCGACCTTTTGTTTCAAAGGTAACATGAATGCTTATGAGCATCTTTTATGTTTAAACAAGATGATTTGTTATTGTAGTCAGTCCAAGTATAGCACAGAAGTCCAAAAACAATTCAGGACTCAGGTTTTGTTCAGGAAGCCATTTCTTCAGTTCACATCCATTCAGCTGCCTCCATCATTCACTATTTGACTATACGACTGATATCTTGCATTCTACAGAACCGGTAGGTTGTAACCTCCTGAGCACTAAATTCACAGTGTCCAGGAAGGCCAGATACAATGAGTAGATGTTAAGTGCACATGCACAATCAAAAGACAGAATATTCTTTTCTGCAGCTCAGGTTTCACAGAGACAACCCTCTTGTTTACTGGCACACACTATAACCAAAAGCACCCAGTGTGTATCCTCACACCTGTCCCAATACTGAGGGCCAGCTGCAGAGTAAAAAAATAAATCATCCATGTTTCACAGGTCCAGTTCTAGAGCCAATGCTGTAGGTAGAGGTGGAGCCATCCTATTCTAGTTGCTACTTTTCAAACTCCTGAGGAAGATTAAGTTCATCCTGCACCAGAGAAGTGTCATTCCATGTCACAGGAGGCAGTTTACATTGCCATGTTCTAGTCCATCTTAATCCACCTGCCTGTCACATGACTGTTTCCTGAAAAACTGAAAATATATGCATAATATATGAATAGGAATGTACTTTATTTTGCTGAAAATTTCACAGAAGGCCCCATTTAATTGTCTTTTAGACTGCTGCTGTGGCCCTTGAGGCAAACTTTTTTGAAGAGGTGCAATACTTCAATTTCCCATATGCAATACCGCCAACCCAATATAAATAACCACAGTTATACCAACAGTGGAAAAGACAACTTTGTCATGCAACTGCAACTTTCAATCAAGCAAGTTTTCTGATGAGCAAGTGTTTATGTATTTGTGTTTGTACGTGTATACACACACATGCACACACAAACGCGCAGGTTATATTTAAGGTAAGCATAAAATGGATTTGCTTTCTCCAAGTCACAGGTGTAAGCAAACCATAGAAGGGTTATTTCTAATATTTTCTGATACTTATTTAGTGCATGGATCAGCTATATAATCTATCACTAAACAATTAATCTAAAAATAAGTGAGGCAGAACAAAGAATGTGGACTTCAAGGCTAGTTGTATAGTAGCAGGCACATGTCAGTGCATAATGAAGTTAAATTCCATATAGTACTTTTTTTCTGCTAAACAGTACTTAACCAACTCTCATGTAGCAGCATTAACAAAGGCTGACAGGTGAGAAATGTCTTGGTTTTCAGCAATGACCTCCAGGTGACCTCAGAAGTGACTGTTGAGTGTAGAAAGCTTGGTAGCCACTGGATATATTCTACTCTGGCTGTGGCAGGTGGGGTGGAGGGGGAGAGGGAAGCAAAACTATGTTTGTTTTTTGTTTTCTTCCTAAAGCAAAGTTACATTTTGTATGGCATTCCTTTGGGTTTTGGTTATGTTTTATTATCCTTATAGAAGTATTCCCATTAATTTTGTGAGACTTGCACTACTGTATTTCACCAATCTGTGACCATGAACCTTTAAGTAAACTCCATGATTCTGTCTTTTTAGAACATTCAGTGCCTTATGTATTATATACATTTTTATGAGTACTTTGTGTTGGTAGGCATTTGAAATGTCAGGACCAGGTAGAGCAAGTCCTGAAATATGGGCATTGAATGGCCAAAAGAACGGACTTACATATACTAAGTCCGAGATGCCATTTCTCAGAATATTCCCTTTTCTCTGAGGGGTGATGATCTCGAAGTTGGTATATATAAGTTCAGGGGTGTGAAGGGGCTTGCATTGTGGGCTTGCCCCTTACAAAAACAAGTTTTAAGAAGAGTGATCTTTGAGATTCGCTTTTCTCCTGTGTTTTTGCTCTTTTTTTTTCTGCATGTTGGCACTCAGCAATTCAAGTGCTGATATTTCAATAGGGACCATTTGTATCACTTATAGAGTAAATCCTGCTCTATGTGAACCTGGCTTACAAATTATTCCTGATGAGATTTTGTTGAAATTTGCAAATTATTATTAATTTTTTATTAGTGGAATATACTGAGTATATTGATTCATCTGGTTGCCCATTAGTAGATTATATACTCTGTCCCTGTACTTCATAATCTATTACAGATCCTTGTATGATCAAGGTACTGCATTACTGTGGTGCAGGCCTTTAGATGAAATACCACATTTGGGTCTCATCTGTCCATTAAATGTTCCATGGCACTTAATGTCAAAGCTCAGGGGATATTTTATTCACAGTGGACTATAAGACCAAATTGTAGAACTCTTTAATTTACATAAACAGCAAGGCAGTTTTCTTGAAGCCCTGACCAAATGGACATAAGAAACTTTCAACCCTCCCCCATGCATAGCCTGAACATTTCTGGGAATTATAGAATCAGCAGCAGTGGGCCTTTCCTCTGCTCTATCATCTATACCAAATAATAACTCCGCTAACATTATATTTACATTTATATTCCACTACTCGGACTTCCCATTTAATGCTAATGCTTCCTTTGGTCTGCATTTGCAGGCTTGGTTTCTGTGTCTTTGGCCAAATGCTGATGTTTTCAGTTGTCCAACACAATTAAATGTGCATTCGAATTGACCAAATGCTGATGTTTCCAAACTGTGCAGCATAGATGAAGGCAGTTTAAATGCATATAAATTAGCTGTAAGTCTTATTTTCACTGCCTGTTGCATTTAATATCAGTTAAGTGTCTGTACGCTTTTCAATACCAGTATAATATGACAGGTCTGCTGCTATACTTTTGGTTTTTTTTTTTTTTTGACAAAGAATGTTTCTGCTACACTGAGTGATTTTGATCTATAACAAATACTGTGAGTGGACTCCTGTCTGCACTGTTGGTTTGTTGGTTTCCCGCATTGTGACTACTGCATTTACTCTCTGTGCTAAGATTTTCATTTCTGCATTTCTGCATGTTGTGAAAGCCATGTAAATATTTGCTGTAATTGTCTAACATATGTTAGTGCTGCTCTAATAGAATATCGCCATAGCAGTTCTGCTCTTGCTACCTTCCCTGAAGCTGTAGAAGTATTTGCTTGATATTCCCAACTACTATTTTAAGTTGTCCCTAAAGACTGTAGCCTACAAATTTGTGTTTCTATATCTATAGTGGAAAGTTTTGTACCCCTGTTCTCACTCTCGCACACTGTCTACACTATACCCTCTCCAGGCAATTCACTACATTTATTTTTTTATTTCTTCTTATCACATCTATAGTCAGAAACATTGTATCATATGTAACTGTTATTTTATTCCTTTACTTTACAGTTTGCTCCTGCTGCATCGTTACCACCCCAAGTGTCTCCCATTGCTCTGCGTGGAACCCTGACTTCCCACCCCTGAAATGGACATCTCAAAGGAAATCCTGCTGTGTTGTATGTAACCTCCCCAAGAATAAAAAGTGTATGTAATTAACAATTACAACTATATCATAACCTGTGATATACCATCTCAGTGAGCAATAGCTAGCAGCCTACCACAGAGTTCATTCCCTCTTTACTTTCTAGGATTCCTCCCATTCTCCCCTGTGCCCATGGTCTATCCTGGTACTTACCTGTTTTGGCCACTAGGTGGCACTGTCCTCCAGTCTGCAGTTAGTATACATTCACAATACTGCAACTCTTCCTCTTAACCCAGCTCTGTCCTGTTTAAACCCTGTAAAATCAGATATTTTTGTTCCATTGCCCTGCTTCAGCTTCTAGCACCGAATAATCCTCCCTTCATTAAATTGTTCTTACATTGTACCTATCTTGTACTTTCTCACCTCAGAACTGTTTTCTGCCTCACTGATAACTTTCTGCTGACTTTCTTCCTCCTTCTTGGCTCTACCTGCTCCATTCGCCCTGCAGGCTCACTCTGCTCCCCTACCCTACCCCCAAATCCCACCCACCCCCAGTGCAACTACATTTATCTTACATTTTTCCTAACCTCCAAGTCCATTATCTAATAAAAACACTTCTTTCCATCTCCCATCCTCTTCCCATTATCCAGGAACAACACTTCCCTCCATTTCCCTCCATTCCCCTCCTCCTTCCTTTATCCAGTAACAACACTTCCCTTTATTCTCCTCCTCGTTGCCCCTCCTCCTCACACCTACACCATGTAATCTAAACACTCTCTATCACGCCATCTGTCCAACTTCCCACCCCCCCTTTTTCTTTCTTACACTCTAACTCAAGTCTTATCTAGTTCACTCCTCATGGCCATTCCCCCCTTACAACTTTTTACCTTTATAAGACCAACTCCCAACATGCCCTACTCAATCATCTCAACTCTCCAAGTCCACATCTGCCTCCTCTTACTCCTAATCCCACTGTGTTATGCCACCTCATATTCCTCCAACCAACCTCCAGTTTTAACAACCTCTCAAACCTCCACACAGACCCTTCTCCACCCACTGTCAAATTCTTACTTCTACCTTATCTTACCCTCCCTACTTCAACCAAATCCTCTGCACCTATTCTTTCCTAAAATCTTCCACACTACATCTAAGTTACCTACCCCATGCCTATCATAGACCAACCTAAATTCTTAAAACACAAATCCAAACTTGCAAAAATTACTTCTTTCAGCAACCTATTTTTAGCTGGAGACCTCCATCCCAACCCTGGATCTCAGCCACCCATAATCAACAACAACCCTCCTCCTCCCTCTTCTCCTCCTTCCCCCTACAATATTCTTAAATTCTTCACAATTAATGCCCAGAGTCTCAATAATAAACTACACCAATTCCAAGCATGGCTAAGCCACAACCAACCCGACATCATAGCCATCTATGAAACCTGGCTCAAATCCCACATCTCTGATTCTGAAATCCTACCCCCTGTATTTCACACTCTTAGATGTGACTACTTAAATAGAAAAGGTGGTGGCACAGCTTTAATGTACTCTAATTTTCTCATCTTAATTCCCCTTCCAAATCCTATTCCCCAAGTCCCCAACACAAAATTAACAGCCGGTCTACTAAAAATAAATAATCACAAACGCATCTGTGTCATTGCCTTATACATCTCACCTGGTAACAACACCACTATCCTTGAAGATATACTCCCATGGGCCTCAACAGAAATACACTATGAAACCTACATACTAGGCGATGTAAACATCGACTGGAATAAAATCAACAGCCCCTTACCTTCCCTATCCATTAACCTCTATAATTTTACTCAAGTAATCCCCTCCATTACCAGGCCCAATAAAACAAATCCCCCAGGATCCATTCTTGACTGGATCTTAGTCACCCATCCTAACAAAATCACCAATTCTGGCACTATCGCTGACACCATTAGTGACCACCTCCCAGCTTTTATTCACCGGGCAACCACTTTTACCCCTCATCAGCGTCAATACATTCTTACACGCAACCTCAGCAAATCTGACCCCAAAACGTTCTCCAATATTTTCAAACAAATGAATTGGAACATTCTCAAAACCCTTCCACTTGACAAAGCCATAGATACTTCAGTACTACCTTCCTAGACACTCTAAACTCCCTAGCCCCACTAAGACACAAAAGGATTAAAACCTTTACTACTCCCTGGCTATCTAATGAAAGAAAGCAAACTATCCATCAAAGAGATCAATTCTGGAAGCTTTTCCTAAAGAATAAACTGCCTAAATCTCCAGTACACAGAGCTCCATAACCTCACAAAAAAGCAAATCACCAATGACAAAAAATCTTATTATATAAAGCTCCAGTCCAACCATACCAAAAACCCTAAGCAATTCTGGAACTTTATAAACTCACTTCTTAACCCAGGCTCCAAAAATAACCCCTACCCTGACCCAAGTAAATCCGACCTCGAATTAGCATCACAATTTAACTCATTTTTTATAGACTCTATATCTAACCTGACCAAGACTTTTCCCAACAATAACTCTTCCCTCCAACCTCCTAGTCCTAAATCCCCCAATAACTCTCCTCCTATGTTCAAGCTTAAACCTGTCTCCTCTACTCTCATAAAAAGACTCCTATCCAAACTCAAACCCTGCTCCAATGCACCCAATAACATTTCCTCCTCCTTCCTAAAATCGGCTGCTGATGGAATAGTATTCCCAATTAGCATCCTTATCAATAGATCCATAAAGGAATCCTACATCCCTAAACTTTGGTGTTCCACCTTTATTCTTCCTCTCCACAAGGGAGGCAAAAATACAGGCATCTCAAATTTCTGCCCCATTGCACTACTCTCACCTATCTCCAAAATACTGGAAAAATGTATTCATCTCCAACTCATGCCTTTTCTGACCAAAAACTAACTCCTTACCCATACCCAAAATGGCTTCTGCCCTGGATATTGCACTATGACTGCATTACTTTCCTTCCTAGAAACTGTCAATTAAGCCCGAGACTCCAGACACTTAGTATCTACAGTACTCCAACATCTCTCTAAAGCTTTCGATACTGTTTCCCACAAGCACCTTCATGGTCATCTCTCAAACCTTAATCTCTCCCAAAACACTCTAGCTTGGTTCTCAAGTTACCTGTCTGATAGGACTCAGGCTGTCAAATGGAATAAAGCCACCTCTCCTTTCTTACCAACCCCAAATGGCGTCCTCAAGGCTCTATCCTTGGATCTATGCTATTTAACATCTTTATCAATAATTTCCACTCCGCTATTCCTAATGCAAAAGTCATTCCATATGCTGATGACTCAACCTTAGTCTACTCTGCATCTAACCTCCCAGAACTGCTAACTAAAACCCAAATCGTCTTCTCAACTACTGAGTCCCGGATGCACCAAAATCACCTCTCTCTCAATGCAAATAAATCTAAAATAATCCTATTCCCTCCCTCAAAATCTTTCTCATACTACAAAAATTCCTTCCAAGTTCTTAGCCTAACCAACTCCCCCATTGAAGTGGTCCCCTTCGCCAAACTCCTAGGTGTTACAATAGATGAACACCTCAGGTTTGACATCCATATTCAACAAAATATAAAGAAAACCCACCAAATGTTAGGGATGCTATATAGGAACAATCGCTTTCTCTCCACCTCCACTAGGCCTACCCTGGCCACTACTTACCTTTTGCCTTCCCTATTGTATGGTGACCCTCTACTAACAAAACTGACATCTTCCATCACCTCTAAACTTAAAAACTGCTATAATAAAATCTCCAGATTTGCCACCAAAGCCAACAATTATACCTATCACTGCCTCTCCCTCTAATCTCTGAACTGGCTAGAACTTCCAAACCACCTAGACTACCTCCAACTTACCACTGCACACAGACTCCTATTTTACCCAACAAAATGCCCCACTCTGACAAACATCCTTCCACCCTACACCCCTAATAGAACTCTAAGATCAGAAAGAAAACCAAAACTTAATAATGATCCATAAACCTAAAAGACCTGCTGGCCAACTTCTTCTTTCTTACTCCCTAGGTAGGAAATGGAATTCTCTCCCTTCAACACTAAGAACCCTGCCAAACAGAGAAAACTTTAAATCACAGCTATTCACCTACCTACCCTCCAAATGGAAATGTATGTGCTTTCACCCTACCTAATTTCTTTTTTAAGCTCTTGGCCCCAGCAGGTTTTCCTCCTGCATTCCTAAATGATATAACTTATTATATCCTTTCAAAGCTATTTCCCAACGATATTAACTATGTAAATATTGTAAATAGCTTCTTACTCTATATGCATGACTGTATGTTAAATGACTCTGTACAAGGAAAGATTTTCCACAATGGTCTAAATTGCTTATGCTTTGCTTTGAATTCATATATTTGTAACTTGTTCTTAATTGTTACTGTTTTTAAATCTTAATCTGTATTCTTTGTCATGGAGCTTTTCTCCCCGGGCCTCCACTGAAAATGGGCTCTCTGAGCCCAGTGGACTTCCCCGGTAATCAAACTGGAAATAAATAAATAAATAAATACATTTTCTTTAAATAAAATCTCAAGGGAAACCTTTTCTGAAGCAAAACTTATAAAAAGTTAATACTAAACGTGTATGTTTTACAGGATACTTTGTTTCACATTGCCACCTTAAGCTCATGTTATCAGATATATTAACAAGAGCTTATTTTTCTTTACATAATTTCAGCACTACTACATGCCTGTTTTTGGATTTACATTTTACAGTAGGAGTAAAAATTAATTAAATTGGCCAGTAAGCACAGGCAAACAGTAGGGGTGGGGTAGTAAAAGTTACTTATGCCAGCAGATGTTTCCTGTGCAGTTCAGATACCACTCTTGGTCACTCCTGAAGACGACGGAAATGAAAGAGTGAAGAAGCTACATGACTAAAAGTTATACAGCTGACATGTTCAGTAAAGAGTGACTTACCAAAGACACAGAGAACACTGAAACTTGCTGTACAAAATAAATTGGCTTTTTTGTAGGGGGATTTGCTCCCTGCATCCCAGATATTGTGCTCCTGCTGCACCTATAGTGGTTTTCTTGTTTTTGGTTAAGTTTAGTGTTACCACATTTGGATTCAGTCTTATTTTTGTTGTGTTACTTATACTGACTTTGAGGTCACTGTACCTCAGACGTAGGGTAATTCTTCATAACATAATAAAACAAAATCGCATCTTTATTGCTAGCACATTTGAGCGTCAAATACTTGTACAATGTTTTGACCCGACTGAAGGATATAGCTGAACTAACTAGTTAATCAGACACAAATAAATAACATAAATGCACAACACTGATGCAACTTGGTTTTATACTATTTTTAGTAAAAGATATTTGATATGTTAACAAAGGGCATTGTGCAAATAGAACCCAATATTTTGTTTTCTAATGTTCATTGTGTTAATGGCTTGCTGTTTTTTTTTTTTTTTTTGCTTCTGCAGGTTTCAGAACACATAAAAGACAAAACTCTGTATTGTAGCAGTATCTGGAATGAACAAACTAATAGGTAGTCGGTGATGTCGTCATGTTGCCAAAATGGGGGTGATGTGCTTTGTATGCATGTCATTTATGCCAAATATAACGGCCTCTTTTCTTCTCCATGTATAGCTATACAGTCAAATACATGAGAAGTGCAAAACATTATGTGTGGACAAAGCTTCCCCAAGGCAATGCTTTCCTTGCGCTTGAACTGTTGTCAGTCACAACAAAGATTATAGATAAATCCTTGTGATAAAAGACAAAGCAGCATTACTGATCTCATCTGCTGTGTGATCCCTTGGAATAAACTAGATGTGCAGGAAAACTAGTTTCAGTAAGGACTTTTTAAGGTATGCCATGGGAAAAAAATGGTACACAATTTGTAGTCAATGGCATAAATAACTCTTCCTGACAGTTTCTCTATGTGGCAGCATAAAAATGGATAATGACACTTTCTCTAACACTTGCAGTTCCCTCTTTCCATTGAATTACTTTTCTAATACATGGTTTATTATATGAAGTAGTGTGATGCTGGAGTAATATATAATGATATCATGCTAATCTTTACTTTTAATATTTCATCGTCCACAAATCATTGTTTTGTTTTATTCATCTCTTCACTGAGTAAACCCAAACAGTACATGTATCTTTTTTTTTCCGGGACGGCTCAGAAGTACTGTCTAATTGATTTCCTCCAAGGTACATGGTTTGTAAGTGGAATCAAATCAGAACAAGAAAAACAAAGTGAATTAAAGAGGTCCTTTACCCTGTGTGGCAACATGTCAGACTAATAATTGTAACTACATTAAGTAACTCTTTTCCATTTGTCCACTTTATATAATTCAGAATTATGGCTGAGCAGCAACCGTAAGACAGGAATCAGCCATGGATGGAATGCCATTACCTAACAGGACAGACGCACTCTGTTAGGGTCAGTTTAGAAGTGTCAGTCACCATCCCAGCATGCCTTTCGAAAGGAAGTGCAGGGCTCAATTAAAATCCACATGAACATGAGGAGACGAGTATGTATCACTGCCAGGAACTACAATGAAGTGCCAATTAATCTGACGTACCACTGATTAATGTTATACCACAGTGCCACTTGCTTCTCTTTTTGGAACAGAAATTACTGTACCTCTTAGAGCTCCTGATTTGTTTTTATTTTTTTTTTATTTTATGTGGAAACTGTGCCATTGACTTTTTTACTGATTCAGATTTCCCCATTTTAAGGTCTAGAGCACATAGAACAATTACTTAACTTGGATGGATTTTCTAGAAGACTCCGTTTAGCATATACAAAGTCAGTTTATGTATTACATAAGGTATGTCTTACTTCAAAAGCCAGAGGAATGTGTTTTTATCATCAATTTTGAAGTAATTACTTTTTTTAAAATACTAGTCACCTTAGTTTTAAGTACATATTTTGTATCCTAGTTTTAGTCATGTTAATTTGGTAATGTCTAATGAACATATGAATAACTAGTTATCACTTTGTCTCTTGTCTTATGTAAGCCTGCTTTGTATAACTAAATTATTTCTAGCATTTTCTTCTGTGTTTTCAGATTAATCAGTTATACTTGACTAGCTTTTATAAATCTTGCCAGAAGAGACAGTTACAGAACTGTAAGGCAAATGAGTTTAGTGAGGTCACTGATTTTTCAAATATTTTCATCCAGTTGAATGGTAAGATCTCTGACACAGCTCTGGAGTCTAGGGTAAAAAGTATAGTAACATCTTTTTTAACAGTGGCATTAGAAAATAAAAATATAATTAGGATTACTGTCTGTTTCACAAGCTGGTTTTGCAGAAACTGAAGTATTTGTCACAGATAAAAAATGGTCCCATTTTAGCTGTTTGTTGCAGGCAAGTAAAAAGATTTTTTTTATTGCATATTTTGTTTGTAGTGTAAAAACAAATGAACTATAGTAAAATATTATAGACAAAGGCTTTGCATGCTTTTTTTCTATCCACAACCTTTGTCCATAATATTTGACCATGATTAAGAAAGCAAAATGTGTTGTGTTAAAGTAGAGATAGGTTAATTAATAAGGTCATAAAGAAAAGAACATGTTATAATGATTATAACCTTGTTTTAAGCTGGATATTATTCTACCTGCCACTATTGAATTTACAGATGTATATGTATTTATTTGTTAGGGTGGTATCAATAAAACAACAACAAATAGCTGCAGTGGTGCAGCGGTAGCGTTGTCGCTTCACAGCAAGAGGTTCTCCCATTCGATTCTCGGCTGGAGCACCTTCTGTGTGGAGTCTGCATGTCCTCCCCACGGTCGAGTGGGGTTCGAAAGACATGCGTGAATGGGTGCACCTTCATTGAAGGTTGGGTGTCGGGCTGGCACCTCGGCACCATAAAAATCAACTGCCAATCATTAGTGGACCAGAGTTCCGCTGTGGTGACCCTTAACCAGGAAAAAGCCAAAAGAAAAACAACAACATGAAGGAAACAAGTCAGTTGTTCATACATGGGAATGTTCTGCTGTTGTTATTAAACCTGACTTGAGGAGGTGTGTTGTGGATGCCTTAGGAGGTGTGTACAAAGGAAAATTGTTGCTTCCTGGAAGGTTTGTGTACATCTGAATATGTGTGGCTCAGGTTTACTTCAAAACATCGAATACTCACATTATTGAATCTCACTTCATCGAATCTTCATTATATTGAATTCTTGGAGCAACGAAAATGAATCCCGGGAAAGGAACCACTTGCCCACCAGGGCAAAACAACAAACAGCAAAACAAAAAAAAACTCAAAGTGGGGGTATTACCCCAGCACCCCCCCAACTAAATATACCAGCTCTGAGATTGCATTACACTGGAGGAAGGGCAAAGTTCACCATAGTAGCCAAATGGTTCCTTTCCCGGGGTTCATTTTCGTTCTTACGGGAGTTCGATATAATGAAGATTCAACAAAGTCAGGCTTGATGAAGTGGGATTTGATAATGTGATTATTTGATGTTTTGAAGGGGATCTGTGTGACTGACTGTGTCAAGGACTGTGTCAGAACAAAACAGTTGGTAACATCCTTTAAAAATTACCTTAATGTACTCTATTTATGCTTCTTATTGTGGCATTGAAAACCGATACTGAATGAAAGTTTTATCAGGTACAACTACTTAACTCAGTGTTGCTTTGTTACCAGATGAGCAATTATCTAGCTTCCTAGTAAGAACTTTTCAAATCTTTCATTCTAAGAAGGTTTCAAAGTTTTTTTTAATTTGTTGCTATTTGGCAAGTTTGTGTACATTTGAATATATCCTAACACATCAGTTTGCAGTGTCCAATAAAAATGATTTTAATGTGCTGTATTCACTGAGAAACCAAATCCTTGTTGTGGTATTTGAAAGAGGGACTGCATCAGGTTGAACTTCTCACCTTGCAGTGTTATTTAGTTGTCATATGTACAATTTCTAGGTTTTATGCATCACATGGAAAATGAGTAATAGTTCGTAAGCATAGAACACACTATTATTTGTGTTGCATGTTATTGGGAGGGTTGCTTCACGGTTTTGTACATTTGCAGTAACTAAAGTTACTGACTATATCTTCTTTTCAGGAGAGCACTACAGGTGTTCAAGTCCCAAGTGCTTAAAAACCACTGTCTCAAAGCTGGGGGGATGCAGGTCTTGTAACTCTGGTAGGCTGCAGCTTACACCCAAACTCAAATTTGTGTTTGGGCACGCAGCTGTGGGAAAGGGGAGAATTTTAGTTTTAGGCTGCAGGAGGGGAGTTTTAGGCTTAGGAAGTGATCAGAGAATTTAGGTTTGGGGGGGTTGGAATTTTAAGTTTAGGAAGTGATCAGTGACTTTAGGGTTGATATTTAATGTAAGGGAGTGATGACTCTGGTTGAGAACTGGGTGGGAGTTTTATGGTTAAAGTTTAGGTTAGTGTAGGGATATGCAGTTGTATATGGTTGGATGTGTAGGGTTATGCAGTTATATAAAGTCAGGTGAAGGGATAGCTATACACAAGTGGGAGAATGGGCTAGTGGGAGTTCAGGCACCAGCTTTTTTGAGTAAATGGCAGTGAGCAGCTATGTCACAAGTTACTATAATGTGAGCACCTATAGTAAACCCTGTTTTCTGTGATACTCTAGAGAGGTTTAGTGCGGTTTGCCAAGCAGGTTACTGTTAACATATTTAACTTTACCTTGAACACTGAATTTTCAATGTATTTTTGTATGTGGCTGTATGATTGAACTTTTTAATTGTATTGTGTAGCCAGCCCTTAGTTGAGTAAAGCCAATGTCATGTGATCACAAGTCTTTTGAATTAGAGACTTATATAGTTATATGCCTCTACATATAAACCATTTCCAAGATTTGAGAAGGAATGAGAAAGAGAGTGTGACTTCTGTAAGGTTTGTTGACTACTTATTATAGTTTTCATGCTTCATGAATTTCTGGTAGAGAGGGATGGAGTAAATGTGCTTTTTAGGTATGGCAATAATACAAAATTTGATTTTGTAATTTTAGTTTTTTTTTCCATTCATTTATTACTGAATATGCATATTTGAAATACTGACTCAGTGATATATGTTGTTACTCCATGATGAAACAGTCGTAAACTATATAAATATACCAAGACTTCCATGTTTGTCCAATTATTTCTGGTGAGACAGATGGCTAGGAGCTTTCAAAAGAAATGTAGGTCCTTAACATCACCAGATAGGTCAGTATTTAAAGAAGTAGTGGCTTGCTGAAAAAGGTATTAATAATTAGATGTACAATATCTATTTCTTATTAAGCAATGGAGATGACTAAGGCCTACTGAATTGCAGGCAATGTGTTTCTGGATCTTCTTTAACACATTCTACCAAATTTCTGAAAAAATAATGAGCACATACTGATATGGTTGTATGTACTAGTTTTGAAGAGTCTGACCAGACTTATGAAAAGGGACAATGCTAACATTCTTTCACAAGTTTGGTGTGTAAAAGAGCGAATATGGGGGAGTGGCCTAGAAGCTTACAGGAATCTGACATATTATTCATTAAACATGGACCAGAACATTTTGGAGTAATTGAAATTACAAAATGTATTCAGTTTTAGACATGCATCCCCTATGAATGATCAGTGTGCAATCGTGTAAAACTGTTGCTGCATCCTAAATGGATGAGAACACACTACCCCTGCAACCCACCTGCATTTCTGCAGGTGAATAATCTCCCATGTACTCCTGAACATGCCTGTACTAACCCCACTATTACAAAAGGGTGAGAAAATTGAAGTTCCCAATTAAAGCACAATGGTTTTATGCAAAGTGATTCCACAATGTATAGATAGCTAGACTTCCATTGATAATAAAAAGTAAAAGTCAGAATTTAGCCTTTAATCTTGTATAGGGAAACCTTCAAAAATGTGGTTAGCAGACTATCTCAAAATAGCAGCTATTTCTGTTGAAGGAATGAAAGAAAGTTTATCTGCTGACATTTGGCATGCATAAACGAATGTCTTCAAGTTTTTGATTGCCAAATTTATTAGCAGTAGGATTCCTGGAAAAGGTACAGGATTAGGTCCAGATACTGGATTTGTTAATGTGGACAAAAACTTAACGATTTTTATTAGAGTTTTAAGGTAATTTAATTTTTAAATTATTTAAGCTTTTCAAATAGGTAATTGATATTTTAATGCAATATTCTGTGTGACATCTAGGAAATTCAGTAATTAATATATTTGCTTTTGAAGCTAAGTACCGTATTTCCCAAATACAATGGACTTTAATGAAAAACTGAACAAGGCCATTCAACTTCCAATTTTCTTTCCAAAGTATTAGAGCAAAGTTGCATTTACTGTATTTGCATTTATCCAGAATAATATCAGAACAATAAAATTAGAGAGTCTGATGAGTTTTGTCTTATCACTGTAAGTCATGGCATAAGTAGTTTCTGTGATATTTATAGTTTCAATATCTGATGAATAAAACTAATAATGTAATAGAATCTAAAATGGCATGTAGACAGAAAAGTCTTTGGTATGCTGTTATGTCTATCTAAATATTTTAGTTTTTATTAAATTGGAATACAGCTCCTTACTGGGATGTGGTCTAATGTTATCTGGCTAGAAAATGTTTACTGAACTCATGTTGATTGTTCAGAGATCCTTCCTTATATTGGCTTATTTTTCATGAGGCTTGATAAATGAAAGCAAATCTACCTGTCAGGTGTCTGGAAACTTGTAAAAGAAAAATGTAAATAGCACTGGCAAGAACACCATAAAATGTTTTTTAACATAACTGGAAACTAGTTTGTAAAATAGACCTATTTTTTCACAGATATTGGCAATCTTAGCTAGACTGCGACGTGCGTACAATCAAAGACATGCTGTATTTTCAAGGGCGCTCACAGAGATGACTCATCAGGTCAGACCATGCTTATTATGGATCAAAATTATCTGGAAATGTCAAACCTACCATTGAACAGAACTGAAGCCATGCATGGAAAGCATGGACAGTAAATATGCACTTTAGAAAAAAAAAATCTGTACCTGCAGGGCTGCATAGCTACTTATGGTGAAGTTCCTGTTGATATCTGGGGTGTGTGCTGATTGTAGTTTACATAGATGAGATCAAGCTTCTTGCACTGGTGCCTGATGGGCTGAGAATGATACAAGATATACTAGCCAAAGTTACAACTTGATTTATTTGAAAACAGTAGTGAATACTTAGATTTGTTGAATTGCAGTCTAAATTGTAGGTCAGAGGTTTGTATTGAAAGTTCTAGTACTCATTTTAGCTTATACTTCCCTTACAGGACAGTTCACTGAAGGAAGTTTTGCCAAATCTTGCTTTGAAGAAATGATTTTTAAAAATTGTTTAGTGTAGGAAATTATTTTTGAATAAATAACAGACTACCCCCCCCCCCTTGATCGTCATCATCTTAACTTTTTATAATTACCGTAGACATCACTACACCTGAGGGAAAGATAATCATTTTATTGCAAGCCTTTGAGTGGATGGGCAGTTCTTGGATAAGAATACAGAAATGTTTGACTAACGTTGATTCACTCAGTGTTGGTTCTTGAAAAACGTTATTCCATGCAGTTTGTGTTGTTTAGAATCATACCTTTTTAATGTAGATTTTCCTCAGTATATTTCCTGATGCAGAAAATAGGCATCTTAATTTGAGATTGTAGGGCTGTAAATAAGATTATATGAAGAAATGATTTCCCAGTGTTTACTAATTATTTCTCCAAGTTCTAAATAGTCAGATGAGAAGTATGTAGAGAATTTTACATGTTGTAAACATTCAGTATTCCTGTCTGAAACTGTCATAAATTCATGTGGTCCAAAATAAGGCTCCCCCTTAGTGGGCCTTAGTTCATGGATATCATTCAAATGTGTATTAATTTCCATGTTACTATAGCCCCTTGTTAGAAGCCTGTCTTTCAAATCATTCAATTCAGCTTCAAAGCCATCATCTAGAGGATTCAGCCTAGAGGCTCTGATGGCTTGGCCTCTCATGATGTTCCTAAAAACGTGAGGTGGGTGCATGCTGGATCTGAGGAGCAAGGTATTGCTATAGCAACCTTTCCGATGTACTCCTGTATTTATAAGGTTGTTGTTGAGTCTTTCAATATACAGATCTAAAAACTCGATTCTATACAATGAGTGTTTCATAGTAAATTTAAGACAAGTTGTAAGATTATTCATGATAGTGTACATACTATAGAGTTGATCTAATGAGCCTTTCCACAGGACAAATAAATCATCGACAAAACGTCGGTAGAAAATGGCATGCTGTTTAAACAACTCTTCACAGAACAGAATGTGTTCTTCCCAATGGGCCAGAAACATGTTGGCGTAGCTATTAGCACATGGTGTGCCCATAGCTACGCCATCCTTTTGTTTGTAAATGCTATCATTAAACATGAAGAGATTATTTTCCAGGACTAACTCTAAGAAGTGTACAATTAAATCGATGGTTACAGAAGAATAATTACTATGCTCCTTTAAATAGTCTGTAACATATGTCAACCCTAAATCATTTGGTATAACTGTAAAAAGAGATTGTATATCAAATGTAACAAACATGTAATCCATTGTGATCGTTGTATTTTTTATACAATCATATAGTTCAATTAGAAATTGCTTAGAGTCCTTTAAAACTACCTTATTGTTGTTCAGCACAGATCTAAGGTGCTTCTCAACATATACAGACAGGTGCTCTGTTACCCAACCTCGACCTGATACTATTGGTCTCATAGGAGGATTTTCCGGGTCTTTATGTATTTTTGGAAGACCATGTATGACTGGTATAATTGGAGATAGAATAGTAAGGTATCCGTATAGATCTTTATCTATTAGTTGACCCATAAATATATCATGTATTGTGTCTTGTACATATCTAATGGTATGCTCTATGTTTTGTGGTGAAACTTGTTCAAAAAAGTCATCATTCAGCATAGATGTCATCCTTTCAATGTAATCAGACATGTCCATGACAACTATTTTGCCACCCTTATCAGCAGGTCTAACAATAATATTTGGATCATTTTGTAGTTTCTTAAGACTTAATCTTTCTCTATACGTGAGATTGTCTCTCCTATGGTGTGATTTCTTAGTCATTCTATTACCATAGTAACTATGTAATTCTTCCTCAGTAAGTTTCAAATAGGCTTCAACTAGGGGGTGATTTGAGGGTATAAATTCATTTAAATTTCTAAATTTAAACTCTGTATTTCTGTTGGTAGAATCTTTGTAAATAAATTTTAACATAACATTTCTACAAAATAACCTGAGATCCATAACAGTGTCTGTTAACTGACTCTGACATCTAGGAATGAAGTTTAAACCTTTATTTAATAGTAGAACTTCATCATTAGTCAGTGTAGTATTTGATATATTGTGGACTAACGTTTGCTTGTCCACATTTTCCTCAGAGTCTTCTGAGGTGTATACTCCTCCGATAATTTCCTCTTCTGTCTCCCCCTGCTCATGGAACGGGAGCAATACGTACTTTTCTCCATTCTCATCGGCAGGGGAAAAGACAGCTGAGGGTGTTCATTGGAGGTAGACACTAATTGTGTGGTAGTTGTTTTCGGTCTAACTACAGGTTCGCTATTGTACTGTGGTTGCTTAGATTTATCCTGCGGTTGCATGGATCTATCCTTAACAACCCGTACATCCGGATATAAGTTAGCGTCTGTGCTCACAGCAGTGTGTACCAAATGTATAACATCTGTGGAATCATTGCTGTGGTCAGTGGTTAAAGCATTATTATGTATATTAGGAACGTCAGCATGACTCTTACTAGTTAGTTCAAGCTGACAAATTTCATCACTCTCAATTTCAGTAACAACACAGTTCATATTTGCTGTTTTCTCTAGTAAATTAACATTGTTATTTAAATTCCTGTTAACAGGTTTATCCTGCTTCACCACTTCAAAATTACTACCAACTTTTTCTGTTGACAGAGTAGTTACTTCATTAGAATTAAATCTGGGCCACATGAAGACATGACCTTTTTTAAAATCATTTGTATCCCTAATAACTTTATGACGTTTCTGCTGCAAAAGCTTTCGTTTGAAAGCTGATACACTATCTAGCATGTTCTCAAAGAGTGGGAGTACAATTCCAGTTGGAAAGTCATTAAACAGTGAACGCTGTTTTTCAGTAATGTCTTCAGTTAGCTTAGCCTCTTCAGGTCTAAAAAAGTCAATCAAGAGTCTTAAATATTTGCGACTCACCTCCATGTTTAGTCACTGCCATTGAGCTAATAATTCTGGGTAGTCCTTGCCTTGGCTAGGCATAGTGAAAACACGCAGTCCCCTGGGTATTATATTTCGATCCAAGCACAGTT
The DNA here is from genome assembly GCF_019279795.1 of Protopterus annectens. NCBI lineage: Eukaryota > Metazoa > Chordata > Ceratodontiformes > Protopteridae > Protopterus > Protopterus annectens. Next base: position 1,143,408,362 of record NC_056741.1, on the reverse strand, counting down.
GAAAATGCATCCTCTGGGTTTGTAATCGTTTGAGTTTCATGAAACTCCTTTCAGTTCCTTCCAGTAGAGCGTATAGCTTATCCAAGTCGATGCTTTCTCCTAAGGCATTACTAATGGTTGTTTCATTCTCAAGGAACCAGGAAGTATTATTAGTTCCTCTAAGGTACTGCTGGAATCTCTGTTCGATAGCGTCATTCCTTGCAGCCTTGTTTCCACGATGTTCATCTCTGGGAACGTAGTCTAACTCAATGTTAGCCATTTAAAATATATAACACGTCCTGCCCCTGTACACAAGAGTGAAGTTCAATAAGAAATATCAAAAACAGTCTAGTCTTGCGACAGGTTGACGCTTGGGCTAAATAACTGGAATATAATCAAAAAGTGTAAGAGCACCCAAGCGTGAGCAGGCACAAATCCTCGTTGTATCAAATCAAACGAAATGGAGACCAGGCATATAAAATAAAAGCAGTGTTTAATCCACAGTCAACAATAAAGGACAGACAGATGAGCACTTTCGCAGTAATGCTTCTTCAGATCTATAACAGACTCATCAAGTGCTTTGACTATATATATTAGTTTCAATCAATGTTTAACAAATTAAGTAATTAATAGCAAAGTTCACAAAATTTTAAAGAGACAAATGCTGTTGCAGTAAAAATATATACACAGCTAAAGTGCAAAAGTGTAAAAACATATAAAAGTACACATATATATATACTCAGAGATACCTACATAATCACATACATATATAGAATGCTCTTAACTATTGTTAAATAAAAGCATTAAAAATATATCAAATAAATAGCAATAAAATCATTTAATATTCCTTCTTTGCCTCAATTTTGGTCTAATTGAGGCCCTCTCATTTAAGCCACGACCTTTATCTGCTTTTAGTAGTATGATCCATTCTGTTTCTTTGCCCTCTGTATAAATTTTAATATCTCCACCTCTTGGATTAGGAGTTATCACCTCCAGTACTTTAAATAAAAATACATGTTGTGCATTATTCATCATGAGGTGTTTAGCTAGAGCATTATGTATTGTGCCCCTTTTCATATGATAAATGTGCTCCCTCATTCGATCTCTAAGTGGGCGGTTGGTCTTGCCAACGTAAAATGAGGAGCATGACTGACAGATGGCTAAATAAATAACATGTGATGTCATACAATTAGCTTCAGCAGATATACAAAAACATTTCTGTAAATTTGGATGAAAGAAATGAGGTGTGCTATCAATAAAAGAACAGAAATTACAGTGCCCACAAGGCTTAGTACATCCGTCTCTCCTATCTCTATGGCCATATGTGGGATAACAAAGCTTCCTTTTTAAATAATTTTTATTCCTATATAAAAATTTGGGAAGGTTCCCAACTATTAGCTTAAGATCATCATCCACGTGTAAAATTTCCCAGTGTTTACTAATTATTTCTCTAAGTTCTAAATAGTCAGATGAGAAGTATGTAGAGAATTTTACATGTTGTAAACATTCAGTATTCCTGTCTGAAACTGTCATAAATTCATGTGGTCCAAAATAAGGCTCCCCCTTAGTGGGCCTTAGTTCATGGATATCATTCAAATGTGTATTAATTTCCATGTTACTATAGCCCCTTGTTAGAAGCCTGTCTTTCAAATCATTCAATTCAGCTTCAAAGCCATCATCTAGAGGATTCAGCCTAGAGGCTCTGATGGCTTGGCCTCTCATGATGTTTCTAAAAACGTGAGGTGGGTGCATGCTGGATCTGAGGAGCAAGGTATTGCTATAGCAACCTTTCCGATGTACTCCTGTATTTATAAGGTTGTTGTCGAGTCTTCAATATACAGATCTAAAAACTCGATTCTATACAATGAGTGTTTCATAGTAAATTTAAGACAAGTTGTAAGATTATTCATGATAGTGTACATACTATAGAGTTGATCTAATGAGCCTTTCCACAGGACAAATAAATCATTGACAAAACGTCAGTAGAAAATGGCATGCTGTTTAAACAACTCTTCACAGAACAGAATGTGTTCTTCCCAATGGGCCAGAAATAATTTGGCATAGCTATTAGCACATGGTGTGCCCATAGCTACGCCATCCTTTTGTTTGTAAATGCTATCATTAAACATGAAGAGATTATTTTCCAGGACTAACTCTAAGGCAAGAACTTTTGCAGCAGTTTGAAGGAATTCAGGTGGTAGGAGATCAGCTGAGGGAGTACAAGGTTTAAGTTTATGAAGTAGAGTATAGATGTAGGTTGTAGGAATAGGTTTTAGGTGAAAGGTAGGAATAGGTTTTAGGTGAAAGGTAGATGGTAGGGATGTTAGGGAGGATGAGGGGGTAGAGTTAATAGGTGGTAAGGTGTTAGCTAGAGATTGGACAGTTTCTGAAAAAAATGTATTGAAAGCATCTGCTATCTGGATGGGAGAGTTTGGAGAGAAACCAGATGGGGTTGGTGTTTTGGAGTGGCCTGGATGTAATAGTTTGCTTATACCTGACCAGAAGGTTTTGGGTTGACTTTGGTGCTTGTTCTGGTGTTTCAAGAAATAGTTTTTTTTTTATCCTGAACTATTGATTTTTTGGTGGCATTTCTAAGCTGTCTAAAGAACTGCTGATCGGTTGGGTCTTTAGTGTTTCTCCATTTGGACCAGATTTTGTTTCTTTGAAGGATTTGTTGTCTGGTTTCTTTAGTAAGCCACGGGGCTGCTTTGCTTCTAATTCTTATAGTGCGTGAAGGTGCATGAAATTCAAGAATTTGTAGGAATTTGGAGTTGAAATAGGATACTGCTTCATCAAGTGGTAGGTGCCTTAAAGGTGACCAGTCACAGGACTGAAGTTCAGATTGAAAGGCTAAGGGGTCAAAGTGTTTTTTGTTGCGGGTGATTTTAAAGGGAGTTTGATTTGGGATAAATGATTTTTGTCTAGATAAATAGGTAAGTGAGTGGTCACTAATATCATCGGGAAGGATGCCAACTTTGTAAGAGAGGGGGTGTTTGTTGATGAGGATCCAATCTAGTATACTTTCTTTGCCACTGGGTTTATGGATTCTGGTGGGGGTGATAATAGTTTGGGAGAAGCCATAGAGATTTATATGGGCTGTAGGTTTAAGAGTGGCGCAGGTGTTCCAGTCTATATTAAAGTCACCGAGTACAATGGTTTCTTGAGGGAAGGATGTCGAAAGCCAGCAGAGGATACTTTCTAGGGTGCTGATGTTATTGCCTGGGGGTATGTAGGCGCATATTATGTAAATGGATTTTGTAGCACTGAGCTGGAGCTTAGATATAAGGATTTCAACATTGGTGTCTGGAGGTGGTTGTATTAGTAGAGAAGTGATTTGTAAATGAGATTTATGCAGTATTGCTACCCCACCACCCTTTTTGGTGGGTCGGTCTAATCTTAAGATATTATAACCAGGTGGGAGTATTTCATTGTCTTTTGTAACAGGTTTAAGCCAGGTTTCAGTTATGCATAGGATATCAAAAGAGTTAGTATCTAGTAGTGCATGTAGTTAGCTTACTTTGTTGTTAACACTCCTTATATTAAGTTGAGCTATGAGTAGAGAATTTGGGGTTAGACAGGGAGTGAAAGGGGGAGTGGGGTGGCTAAGGGTGTTGCTGCCTGGTCCTGGGTTGGGATGAATGTCCCCATGAAGGAGAGGAAATCTATTGGGATAGTAGCGATGCTTCAGAAGTTTAATGCAATTTTGTTGTGATTTTCTATATTGCGTGAATGTAAGATGGGCTACTCTGTGGAATTTAGGAGATAGGTTGAGTTGGATGTTATGTTTGAATGGCTTAGGGATTTAAAATCATTTATTAGCAATGTTTGTTTTAGGGGTTGGTGAGATGATGTGAATTGTAGGTTTTCATAAAAGGTAATTGTGTATGGTATTGAAAGGATAGATTGGAAAGAAAGTAGGAGTGGTATTTGTACATATGTGAGTGTATGAGTAAGAGGCATGTTTGTAGGAGATTATAGAATAGTATAGGATTTAGGAGGTAGGGGTAGAGCGAGTGTGGAGTATAGAAAATATGTAAGAGGTGAGTGAGGGTAAAATGTCAGTAAGGGAGTATGTGTGTGTATGATTGGTCTGTAATGTGTTAGGGATAGCTATTGGATAGGAAGGAGGGGGTGTGGCTTTGCAAGTATAAGAGTAGGACCACTGGGGGTGGGTGGGAATTGGGGGTAGGGTAGGGGAGCGGAGTGAGCCACTTGAGGGCGAACGGAGCGGGTTAGAGCAGGTAAGTGTGAGTCTGCAGAGACAATCAGAGAGCAGCAGCAGATTCTTGAGGCAAAGAAGTATGTCCAGATTGAAAGAGAGTGGTATATCAGGTGATTGGTAGAGAAATGTTGGTGGAGTGGAAGGATTGAAAAGAGTGTAGCTAGATGGTGGGAAAAGAAAGGTAGCAGCAGAGTGATGCAGCAAGGAGATTTGCAATTAGTCAGGGGAAGAGAGCTGGAAATAGTATACAGAGCAGATATATAGGAGGGTGGAGAACGAGGTATGACCCTAGTCTGGATTAGGGTGCCATCTAGTGGGTGAAAGTAAAATACAACAGAAGTATATATAATAGAGATAGCTGGATGATGGACTACAGATAAGAGATAGCAAAGGGAGAAAGTGGCAGATCACTATATGGGTTTAGAGGAGAAAGAAATTGCTGCAGGGTTCCCTATTTGGCAGCTTGGTTTCCCTAGGTCAAGTGTAACTACAAAATACAGCTTAATAGGTAGGTCCAAGGTGGAACATACTTTCTTAGTCTTTTTTCTTTCTTATTGCAGCTGAGAGCAAAAATATTGAACTTGGGCAGCAGGTTTCCTTGGTCACACGATGGGACGTTTGAAACAAGTAAATCACAAGGGGGTCCTGAAAGACCAAGCAGGTCTCTTAGTACAGGATAGGGGGCAGAGAGCTAGAAGGAATAGAGAGATAAAAATTAGGTGTTAGTTCCAGATTCAGATCCAGATTGTGATCAAAGAGGACCCTAACACTCTGGCTAGTCAGTAATAAGTGGGCATTAGACATGGGGTTCCTGCAGTGGTGGTCTGAATGACAGTGATGAAAACATTGGAGTCTTTCCATTGTTTTACTGGAAAAGTTAAAAATAAGCTTTTTTTGTTTTTAGTTTACATACTGGTGGAGTAAACATCTTAAGCTGGTCTGATATGCAAGGCTTACCACTGCGGGATACATCAACTCATCATATATAATTACATCCAAGTAAAGAGCACTGTATGGTGATTATTTTTTTTTAATTATAATGATGGTACAAGTGTATATACAGATGTTGACTGGACACCTGATAGTAATTCAAGGAGGAGGTATCGACAGCCTTTTTGTAGATTTGGGTGTTGTGGTATATATCCAGGGATTCATGGAAAAACAGTATTGCAGAGTGACAAGCATGTGTTTTTCCATTGTTCTGCGGCATCTCAGAAGGGGAACATATCAGCATGTAGTATTCCCTCACAACTAATTGAATGGGAAATGCTTGTTTTTATGTTTACTTTGGTCAGAGTCCTTTTTATTAGTATGACACCACTGGCCTTGTGTGATACGCCTATTGCTCATAGGATCTTCTGGCTGTTTATCAGCCAGTATACTGCATTCTGCTTGGGCTGACAGTAGTCAGTAACATGTACATGTCACAAAAGCCTTTTTTCAGTCACAGTGCAACATTATGGTAATACTGATGTAGCATTCACACAACATTACATGCTTAGCCTATTTATGCATTAGTTAATCCCATAACAAATGTTATTAGTTAGATTAGGTATAAGCCCTGCTTCATTTACATTTGAGAGCAAAATATGTACTTTTACCTTTGAATGAAATCTAGTAATTAATTTGTTTTCTAATGATAATGATAAAGCTTATAATGTTCATCCCTTAGAAAAGCTGTTGGATTTTTTGTGTTTTGTTCAAAATTTAATTACTGGTATGATACCTCTTGTGGTAAGCTGAGGCCCACAGGCTACGCAAAAGATCAAATACATCACTCTTCAAAAAAATACTAAAGCAGTTTATGCTGATGCTTGTTGTTAGCACATTATAAGGGAATATTAAATAGAAATTACAGATTTGACAATCTAGATGATGCATCCCTGTTTATTAGCATACCTGTTTCAGAGCTGCATGCAGTGGTAACTGTGCTACACATTTCTAAACTGTTTACTAGTCTCATTTAGAAAGAAGTCATAATTTATAATGTAGTAATCTAGACCTATTAAACGCTCTTCTTTCATAACTGAATTGTTTCTGCTCGCAGCCTAGATTAATTATTTTAGACATGTAGTTCTTTGCAATAAAGAATCAATATCTGTAGTAGAGTGTAGCTTTTTGACCAGACAGCATTACTAAAGATGGATGTGCTATTGTACTTTCAGAAAGCAATGTAGTAAACCATTTTTTTATTTTTTTCAAGGGAAACGTATCTTTCTCTCATGATGTATTCACAAAGGCAGGTTTGGAAATATTTTTTGCACAGATTTTTTTCTGTTTGGGTCCTAGAAGCATCTTATGTGGGACATTTTTCTCAGTTTTGTAATGACAATGTATCTTCTAATCTGTGTTCAACAGTATATGCAAGAACAAAACATGACTTTAAGTAGCTCTCTAATGTGTTCATGCTCCCAGATTTAAAACTATAATTGCATGTAATAGGAATATGGCTATTGCCATGACTAGAGGAAATGTTTAGCTGAACTGCTGTTTGACATGTATGTACTGGCACATTACAGATGCTATTTCAGGATACAGACATACATATGAAAATGATGCCGAGCTAGCTTATCAGAGCTTACTAGAATGTCAGGGTGAGGGGATTACTTGCATGACAATACTATAATGACAAGAAACTGATCCATTAATTGTAAGTGAAATGCTATAATGAAATGTAAAATAATATAAACTGAAATTAAAAGAGGAGTGTTCATACAGTCTACTGTAAAGTGGAGCCCCTAGATGAGGGGGGTAAATGTTGGAATGTTGATTACAGTGAATGGTGGAAGCTGCTGAAATGGATGCTTTATTTTGTAGGAAGGTGACCAGTTGGTGTTCACATTTTACAGCCAGTCATATACTGTAGAATACAGAGTAATATATTTAACTGTTAATGAGCTAGCTACAGTGACTTTATATCATGTATTACACAGAAATTCCAGAAAGTTCAGTATGCAGTATAGACCTTGTAGAGGTTAGACCTCGTCATGCATCTCTTGTGTTGTATATTATTATTATTTCTTAAGCCTCCTGACATGTCAGAAAGTAGGCAAAGTATCCACCAGAACTGGAAAATTTAATTTACTATGAAGGGTTTCTGTCTAGAACTACAGAAGCACAATTTTCAGTAGACAAATGGTTGTGTACCCCATTAGAGTTGCCCTAATAAAAAGAAACTTGACAAAACTAGAAGCTTTGGCATAGAAATTTGATTTATTCCCAACATCAAATGGATTAGGTAAAAATCTAAAGAAATTCAATGTGCAGCATTTCTGCATATTATTGGAGAAGAAGGCATTAAGGTATTTAACTCTTTTGCTTTCCCTGATGAAGAAAAAGACAAAATAATAGTGCTTTGGGAGAAATCCAGTAATTACTATTCGTCTAGAAAGATTTTGCCATTTTATTTGACATTTGTTCTTTGCAAGAATGAAACATCCTATTGAGACTACAGGTGCATATGTTACTGACATGAAGGATACAGCTAAAATTTGCAAGATTGTTGAGCTTTAAGAGTCTCTAATAACAGATGAAAAACTTCTGGCATAATAATTAGTAAACAAAGGACAGACTTTTAAGGGAAACAAACCTGACTTTACCAGAACCTGTGGCGGTATGTACAGGAAATTGAAATTGCTAATATACAAATAAAATAATTTGAAGATGGAAAGTTGGTGTATAATATGAAGTATAAGCCAAATAATAAAGCAAAAATTAGAACTAAAGGCAAGATAGCTTGTGACATAATATATATAAAACGCAACCATGAAGCAGTGTACTGTGATAAAGAAAGTATTCAAGATGAAAGTCAGAGAAGGCATGTCATTTCTGAATTTAAGGTGTGGGTAAAGACATAATAGGAAGAGTTGTCCAACTTTTAATCAAGCTCACAAAATTTTTGCTACAAAAGGGAATTTTGCAGAAAGACACACAAAAACAGGTGTGCTCACATGAATTCAAATATTGTTGAACAGAAATTAGTATTTTATTTATTACAAGGTTTGATAAATTGAAAATGCATTGGAGACCGAGAAATCTGCAAAGTAGGCTGTTGGGAAGAAATGTTGAAATTACTGGAAAGACTGATAAATTTGAGCTAGCTATAAGTGTAGATTGTCAGAAGATACTTTCAAAAAGTTTGGGTCTCTCTGGTACTTGATATATCTATGTGAACTTTATTAATCTGTTCTGGCCCATGGATAGCACATTTAGGACATAAATTGTTGACATATCAGTACAAGAATAAGAAGTCCAGTCTCTTTTTCAAGTAGTTGCACTTAAAGGAGTACATTTTATAATGTTTTGAGTAATGTGGCTTGTGAAAATCTAGGCATGGCAAATAGAATTTATAGTACAAAAGCAAAGAATGTATGGACTCAAAATCAGCCACAGGGACCAACTGTATGAAATCATTCAGAATATATTAGAGACTTTCCAAATATTATGCAAAGCTATACCAGTAATAAACTCCACAGCTTAGGAAGCTTGCCAGGAGACTATTGCAGACAAATAAAACCTGACACAGTGCCAGTGATACATGCTTCTAAAAAGGCACTCATAGCACTCATAAGTAAAGCAGATCAGGAATTGAAGAAAATGGAGGCCATTTACCAATGGATAAATGGTATAGTTAATGTTGTAAATAATGACAAGATTCACATACATATTGTTCTACAAGATCTAAATTAATAGATTAATAGAGAACATTGCCCATACTGCTGTTGAAGAATTGCTTTCAGGAATGTCAAATGTTAAACTCTTTTCTGTACTAAATGAAAACTAGTATTTCTGAAAGATAATGTTAGGGCAAGAAAGTTCCAAACTGTGTACATTTAATACGCTGTTAGAAAGGTACTTGTTATTTAAACTTCTCTTCTGTATTTTGTCAGAACCAGAGTTGTTTCAGAGAGTTGTTTCCCAGGTAGTTGAAGGTTTTGAAGGTGTTGTAAATATAATTAATGATCTATTAATGTAGGGTCAGATATAAGATGAGCAAAATATGGGACTGATAACAGTTGTTGAGCTAACTAAGCAAACTTTCTAAATAAAATACAATTCATACTGCCAAGCTGGAAATGCAGGAGTTATATGCCATTAACAGAAAGACTAAAATCTGATCATGAAAAGTCTGAGAAGTTGTACAAATACCAAGGCCAGAAGATAAACAGAAATAGCTGAGATATACAGCAATGATGTAGTATCTTGCATTGCTTGTACCTAATATATCTGAGAATAACTATGCCTCTGCCAATGCTGTTTTGCACTATGAAGTTTGGGAACAGTTTTTAAATCCATAACATACTAGTCACAGATGTTCCAATGGTAAGTGCTATGATGTGAATAAGCCAGATGTATTGCAAGTAGATATTCAGAATAACATCAGAACTGTGACCCCACAGAAGATGTATGTTCACACAGAAAAGGAGCTGTTAGTGATTAATGTATGGATATTGAAAATTCTATAAATATTTTTATGGAAAAGAAATTCAGATGGAACCAGCTCACAAAGCCTTGAGAAACATGTCTGAAAGGTTCTTGTGTAAGGCAACAATAAGACTGTAAAGACTGCTGCTTAATCTATAGATGTATGATCTGATAGTTCCTTGCTTGGTCTGTATATCACTCTGCATAGCAGATCTGTTTAGTAAGACCCATCTAGCAAAAAAAAGAAAGAAAGATGAAGAACAAGAAATGGTTGGAGAATTTGGGTGCAATAATATATAAAGACAGTAAAAGAGATGTATGTTTTGACCAGAAATATCAACACACACAAAAAATAATACAGAGTTCAACAATCGGTAATGCATCTCTTATTTAGAGTTGCTGTTATGGTATAATATAATTAGCCCCAAGTTTCTCTGTGGAGTTGAGTGGCAAGGATTTGATCTAGTTCAGAGAAACCATGTATCTCATGTATGTAGATTACTATTTCAGAGTCCCTGAAATAATCAGAACCATTGGACTGATAGATAAAACAAGTGCAAGTTGTTAGTTCATTAAAATCCACCTTCTCAAATCAATGAATACCTGATGCTCTTATAGCTGACAGTAGTCAGCAATATACAGATAAGGAATTCAAACACATACCATGCAGGGCATATAATCCCTAGTCAAATGGGTTCATGGGTCCATTGGTAAGTACTAGGCTTGCTGCTCTTGCAGGCCATTTTAAGCCTAGCTAATTTTCCTTTTTGTACTCAAAATAACAAAAATGGACAAGTGGAAAGAACTACTTAAATAGTGAAGAATCTTATGAGAAAGAGTTGCAGGAAAGACTATGTACATGAAAGCTGGTATATAGGAATACTCCACAGCAAGTATTCAGTGTTTTATCATCTCTTGATGGGCAGAAGGTTGGAAAGGAGATTTTCTGTTTCAGCTACATTACTTAAGCTGGAAAATCAGTATAAAAAAAGGAAATGATGGGAAAAAATAACAGGAAACAGCAATCCTGCTGCAGAAAACTACAATACTTACAGAATGGAGACAAAGTAAGAAATCAGAAACCCCGAGGTAGTCATTATCCAGAAGTTTACAGTAGTTGCAAATTTTGTTGGTAAGTTATACAGAGGAAATGGCAAACATTTTTGCAAGCCAAATGTGTCATAGTCAAAGTTCCCAGAAGCACAATAACTAGAGGAATTATAACTACTCCTGTTAGCTGAAAACAGAGCCTCAAAAAAAGGTGTGACGGTCATGAGCTGCAGAGAGACATAGGCTCCTCAAGTCACATCTCAAATGAATCTGTAGTGTATCAGGGACTACTTAGGAAGCAATACCAAATGTCCTGTACAAGCAATCCTGTTAAATTCAACGGTTACAAACGTTTTACAGACTTAAACAAGATTTTTAGTACTGAAACATTTAATATCAAAAGTGTTATGTTGAGAAGTACCTGATATAAGTATTCCATGACATGTATAGTATAGTGTTAAGGCTAGCTTGGTGATCATTGTAATGCATGCTGCTATATATTTGTATTTGTGTGTGTGTGTGTGTGTGTGTGTGTGTGTGTGTCTAAATTTTGAATTAAGGGGGTGTAAAATACTGAGTGTATCATTTCATATGATAAACAGAGGTTCCAGAAAAATCTTTTTGCAATATACTCCTCAGTGAGATTAGGCCATACCCTGTGTTTGTGTTATTATATTGCTGGCATAACTGCTGCTCACATAGCCAAGCATATGTAAGTTTGAAGCTATAAGGAAGACAGCACTACTCAGTGACTATACAATAGATGAAGGTAGAATTATTTAAAAGCAACAGATACTGTTTCAAGAAAACAGACCCCCCCCAACTAAACAAAAAAGCCTCTGTAAATATTATCTAGGTTATGGAAAGAAGACAGAACCTACAAAAGATAGATACATGCACACAATGTTTTGAGATGCTTGTTTTAATTTTCATTTTTTGACATCTGCTGTGTAAAACATGATGTGATATAAAAGGACGTAGTTAAGTGATGTGTTATAGTTCTCAGATTCTTGCGCACATAAAAATATAACATCAACCATAGTAAGAAACACACAAGATAAAAAAAGCAATATTATTATCTCATTATAACTTATAGCAATCAACTTCACGGCAGCATGGGCTTTACACCAAGGATAATTATTGATCTAAGCCTGAGAGTGCTAAACTCCACACAGAATGACAGACTGGCAGTAAGTAGTCTGTAGAGTACATGGCAGAAGTAACATGCCAATAAGATAATAATACAACATCAGACACAGTTTGTAAACAGTAAAGAGCAATACCAACCAAAAAGTAAAAGTCATGAATAAGCATTAACGGCTTTGTTACCTACACAAATACCACATATTCTCCATCAAACAGCACAGATTACTGGCTGGTAGGACCCTGCTCAGAGGACACAGACTGATAACATCTTAACTAATATGGCCAAAGGAAATCTTACTGGTCCTTTTTCACTGACTTAACCTGTGGCTTTCACATGGTCAACCATCCATTTGTACTTCTACATTAACAAGATATTGGGATCAGCCCTCATGCCATTGCATGATTCAAAACATTCTGTCCATCCATTCATTCCATGTAAATATAGGACATTGTTTTTCTAACAGTTCCCTCATTCACTCTGGTGTGCCACAAGGCTCCATTATAGCACCTCTTTTTTTTTCAATCTTCATCAACAAACTTCCACTAGATATGCCCCATTAACCATTACTTCTTCATGCAGATTATATGTTAATCTACAGGTCTGATCCTTAATGTCATACAATTGAAACGACTTCTAAGGGACCACCTTCTGCTACAGCATGGGCTACACCCCAAGAAACAACTTCTCACTGACAAAAAAAAAAAGTCCATGTTACTCCATATCTGTAAAAGATTACCCAAATATGTCCATCCTTTCATACCCTTGACTGTGACAATAATGCCAATGAAATTAGCACCTCCCTGAGATATTTGAGGATCTGGCTAGAACAATTACTAAATTTACATGAGAACACAGAAAATTTGAGAGCAAAGATCAACAGTCTACTCTTCGTGGCCAACAAAATTTCTCAGTTCCTCTATTTTATTTTATTTTTTTATTTTACATTTGTTTACTGGGCTAGTCCAACTGGATACATGTCCATTTTCAGTAGAGGCCCGGGGAGATAAGCTCCAAGATTAAGCTAATGTAACAGGAATACAAAGCAATACAACAACATAAAACTAATACATGTTAAAAATACAAATGCCGTAAAGCTGCAGACTAACATAGCAAAACTAGCATCAAGGACTATAGGCACAAAAATGCTAAAAAAAAAAAAAAATGATAAAATACATTATTGCTGTAGGCTAGCATAGAATGAACTAACATCAATAGAAAATCATGACTGCGGTTTTGGCAATGCAGTAGTTTGAGAAGCATATATCTGAGGTATATAGTTTGACATTTGTTTTACAAAAGAGTGGGGAAGAGCTGAGAGGCTCTAACTAATTATTATGCCTATTTAGAACTTTACACATATATAACATAGGTGGCATTAATACAAAAACTGACAAAGAAAGTGCCAGGAGCAGGAGTAGGGATTTAGCGATATGCAAAGTAAGTTTCATGTAATAAGAAAGAAATAAGAAACTAAAATATTAACTAGGAGGAGGGTTTATTTGCCCACTAGTGGGTTATAGAAGGGGAAAAAAGCAGTATACTCTACAATTAGTGTTAATCTGGGTTAGTACATGGGCATAACCATTGTGCTTTAAGGTGTATTTTTAGTTGGTACTTGAAGAGTGGTAATGATGAAAGAAATTTTAGGCTGCTGGGGAGTCTGTTCCAAATATTACCCACGGAATTAGAGAAGAGGGTGTCCCCTGCTTTATTAAGGGATTTCTGAATGGTTACTTGTAATTTATTTGCTGAGCGAAGGGTAGTAAGATTTCTATAAGGAGAGACTATGCTACTAAGACTAGAAGTATTGTTGGTATGAAAGAGAATCTTGTGGGTAATTGTAAGTTGCTGAAATAGTAGCTGGTTTTGGAGTTCTAGCCATCCTAGCTGTTTGAGATTTAAACAGTGTTGGGTTCTATATGGTGAACCCATAGCAAATCTGGCAATGTTGTTGTAGGAAGTTGCCAGTTTGTTTAGGTTAGTTTTGGAAAGATTTGTATAAATAGATGAAGCATATAGGAGGGTAGATATCAGGTGGGTATGGGCGATGGTGGTTCTGGCTTCAGGGGTAAGGAAGGATTTTATCCTATAAAGTGAGCCAAGTTTTCTGTTAACAGTTTTAATAGTAGTGTTAATGTGTGTGTCAAAGTTAAGATTGTGATCAGTTGTTATGCCTAAGAGCTTGGTGGTCAGGTCAGGTGTAATTATAGTACCATTACTAGAGTTAACAGTAAGATCAATGGGGGGACTTGAGTGTAGGAGTAAATATCAGTAATTTCATTTTTTTTGGCATTTAGTAGGAGGCATCATTGCAAAAACCATTTTTCAACTGAGTTAAATACTGTTTGGGTAATTGGAGCTCAGCTGATGAGGTGGCAGAACACACTAGTGTGGAATCTTCTGCATATTGTATGCAGGTGGCTTGAGGAATATTTAGCTTTAGATCATTGATGAAATCAGAGAAAAGGAGGGGTCCCAGGATGGAGCCTTGTGGGACCCCAAGAGTAATAGGAAGACGAGCGGAAAGGTTATTGTCCCAGAGGACAGCTTGCTGTCTGTTTTCTAAGTAGGACTTGAACCACTGTAATGCCTGTGTGTTGAGTGAGAATTGTTGTAGTATATCTAGTAGTAATTGATGGTTCACCATATCAAAGGCTTTTGATAGGCCTATGAAGAGTGCAGTGGAGAGCCTGTTGTTGTTGCGATGCTTATTGATGCAGTCAGGGGAGGATAGTAGGGCAGTAGTTGTACTATGGAAAGGCCTAAAACCATGTTGACAGTCTGATAGAAGGTTATATTGGAGAAGGTGATCAAGTAGCTGGCGGTGGATACATTTTTCCATTATTTTGGCTAGGGGGGAGAGTAGGGCTATGGGGCTCTAATATTCAGCATGAATTGCTATAGGAAAAGGCACTCTCCTTGATCAGCTTGAGTGTGGTTTCTCTTTGTTTGCATCTACTTCTGTCAAAAACCCTGCCAACTTTCTGACCCACTCCAATAAAATCCATCAATTCATATCTAACTCACCATGGAATGAATGCCACTGCTTTACTCTTTCAAAGGCTAAGTGGCTTCCAGTACAGGCCAGGTCAGACCTTCTTCTTGATTCTTTGCTCCTCAACATTATTGAGCTAAACATCCCTCCACTCTCACTTCCAAACATTTTTACTGCCACATAAACCTTTAACCTAAGGAGTCAAGTCAGAGAAGGTCTTTCCCTTCAAACCCCTTCACTCAGACTACACTCTCCTAGCCATTGCTTCTCTGTATTGCCCCCAAAACTGTGCCAGCCACTTCCTCATGATATAACCGATCACATAGACTACTTCCTGTTAAGGCTTCAAAAAATGCTTACTAAAACAGTTTGAATGCAACTGTAAATTTAAAAGACATGTTACCTAAATAAATACCCCCACCTGTGTAGTACCTTTAACTCCCCCTTAACTGATCCACTTGATTGATTCACTGATACTGAAGAGTGATTCAGGTTACCCCACCACTACTGCTTTAAACATAATCTAGCCCCTCCTTTATCTTACTGGTCTCTATTAGCTTTCCTATCCTGACTATACTTCTGACCATAGTTCTATGCATCCTCCTTTAACCCAATTCTCCCTGTTCTATTCCACTTATATAACCATACATATGTTTGGTTTGTTATATCTTTTTTGTATATATTGCCTGCCAGACTTTCTGTGCTTACTCATAAATGTAAACCACTGTTATCTGTATACCTGCATTGGTTTGTTACATTATGATGCAATCTGAGCCTGAAATTGTTTCATTGTTTGGACTGTGCTATTCCCTGGTAAACAAATTAAGATAAAAAAAAAAATAGTACTGAGAAGGGCAGAGCAGTGGAAAATGTAATGGGTGTCTACTACATTAGTTTAGTTCCACCCAGTCAACCTCTGATCTCTTGCCAGACTTTTGTTTAGAGCTGATGCTTACTAATAAGATTCCATCATTGTGAACAATCACTGGGGCTCACCAAGGCTTCCCAGATGTGTGCCTGTCACTGCAACTCACCAAAAAAATGTTTCTGTCACTGTGAGCAATCAATGAGACTTGCCAAGGCTTCCCATAAAATTTTTCTGTCACTGTGAACAATCACTGGGACTTGCCAAGGCTTCCCAGAAATGTTTCTGTCACTGTTAACAAATGCTGAGAGACTCACCAGTCCTTCTGAGAAGTACTTCTGTCACTGTGATCAATCACTGGGACTCACCCAGGCTTCCCAGAGGTGTTTCTGTCACTGTGAACAATAACTGGTACTCACCAAGGGTTATCAGAAGTATTTCTGCCCCTGTGAACAATCACTGGGACTCAATGAGGCTTAGGAGAAGTATTTCTGTCACTGTGAACAATCACTGGGACTCACTAAGGCTACCCAGAAGTGCTTCTGTCACTGTGACCAATCAGTGAGACTCCCCAAGGCTTAGCAAAATTGCCTCTATCACTGTTAATAATCAGTGGGACTCATAAAAGCTTCTCAAAAGTGCTGTTTGGCTTTTTATGTGTGTATTCCACACTGGAAATTTGAGTACGACTCACTGTGCCTGATTCATATCCAGCATGAAAGGTACAAAATTCTAACTGGTCCAGTACATTCCACTGAGAAGACTAATTAAGGATGGGTACTAGCAACTCACGGGGTGCAGGCTAATTTAAGATACAGGTAGCTTTGTCACACAAGGGGCAAAATAGTGCAACATGCAGTCCATGCTAATGAGAACATAATGACATTGAAAAGAATAACTCCATACAAATGAGCCAAATGGTGTATGAAAATAAATGTATTTATCTCATTTTTGTCAACTGGCATAGTCCAACTGGGCACAAGATAATTTTCAGTGGAGGCCCAAGGGGAAAAGCCCCAATAATTACACAAGTAAGTAAAGAAATAATTTAAATCTTATACAGAAGTAGCATAACAAAGTTATAAAAGTTGTAAACAAGGAAATTAGAGCAAAAGGAGAACAAACTGAACGTAAAAAAGATACTGTTAATAAATTATTGTGATAATACAGCGTATGTTTTATACTTTGCACACTTTCAGGTTAAACAGACACTGAATAAGGTGTAGAAAAGGAAAGGCAGGGTGAAAGTAAGAGGGATGTAAACAACATACAGGAGAGACTGAAAATATGAATAGTGGGGAAGTGTAGTGAAGATAAGTTAGACTCTGATACAATATCTGGAAACAAAAAGAAGAACGCATACAGAATCAGCCAGGAGTTAGACAAGAGCAAAGCCAAGAGTTACATAGGTGAGACTTTAGAAGTATTTCGAAGTGTGAGGGATTAGCAGTGGTTCGATGTGCTGGGAGATCAAGTTCCAAATCCTGGAGATTCGATTAGAATAAAGAGCATCTCCATAGTAATTGTTAGCTGTGATACCTGTAATAGGAATTTGTCAGAGGTTCTCAGATGTCTTCTATAAGGTTGTTCCCAAAGTAGATTATGGCGTGCAGAGCATTTATCAGGTTGGTACATTATGCTATGGGCCATTGACAGTTGGGTGAGAATTTGGTAATTTGGTAGTTCTAGCCACTTTAGTTGGTGTAGGGCAGGGCAGTGATGTGATCTACATGAAGAGTTGGTAGCAAATCTGGCAATTTTATTGTAAGAAGCATCAAGCTTTGTTAGTTAAGCTTTCTTCAGGATAGTGAAAATAAGAGAGGCATAAAGAAGAATAGAAAGTAGGTGAGTCCTGGCAATAATCTGTCTTGAGGAGTTGGTGAGATAAGGTTTAATTCTGTAAAAAGGACCAAGTCTTATATGAACATTTTTAATAGTGCGAGAGCAGTGTTTGTCAAATCTCATATTGTGAATTATGACTTCCAGTTGCTTGGTGTGTAAAACAGGTTCTATCTTGGTAGTGTTAGAAGAAGTTTTCTGAAAGGGGAACTAGAGGTCTGAGGTTTTGCTACTTGAGAAAATCATAAGTTTTGTTTTATTGGGATTGAGAATTAACTGAGTCAGAGAGCCAGTATTCTACTGCTGTTAAGGAAAGCTGGTTTATCTTACTGAGCTTAGAAAGTGTGGGGGCTGAACAGATGAGGGTATAGTCTTCAGCATACTGTATGATTGTAGCTTGTTGGGTGACCATTTGCAGCTTATTGGTAAATATGCTGAAATGGAATGGACCCAAGATGGTGCATTGTGGAACACCTAGTGGAACAGGTAGTAGTGATGAAAAATCATATTGCCACTTTACAGCTTGTTGTCTTTCAAGTAGGTAACTATGAAACCATGTGAAGGTTGAATGGCTTAGACTAAGGGAAGAGAGTTCATTGAATAGGTTTTAATGGGGCACAGTGTCAAATGCGTTGGGCATGTCAAGGAATATGTTGAACAATAGATCACCATTATTTCTGCATTGATTGATGGTGTTTGTGAAACTCATTACTGCTGTAGTATGGTCAAAAGCTGTGTTGGGAATTTGTCAACAGGTTTGATAGTAGATAGTTCCGGAGCTAGAAATGAACACATTTTCTAATATTTTTGATAGTGGAGATAAGATTGCTGTTGGCCTAAAATTGGAAAGTTCAAAAGATATGAAGTGGTGTGATATGAACTATTTTCCATATTTGGGTACGTACTGTTCAATTAAGGAGTGGTTGATTAAAATAGAAACAAGAGATGGCGTCAGCAGCTATATTTCTATATAGAAAGTAGTTTATCAGCAGTGAGAGAAGAAGGTTTAAGTTTAAGTATTTTTTTATGGTACTGGTTTGTATGGGTTTAAAAGAGACAGTATTAGATGACATTAAAAATGTTGAACTGATTCAGAAACATATAATAGGAGTGTTCTGTGCCATAGCCCATAGCCATTTTTCACTAAAAATCATGGTAAACATGAGATCAGCAGTGCTAGGATTAGCAGCAGCAACAGCATGTGTTATACAAGCAATAATGCCCAACAGGGTGTGTGTTACTTTGTAAATAATGCCCACCCAGTGGTGTTATGAGGCCCGATGCCACAGGCAGCAGGCCTCTACACCCCTGGAAAGGCGTTATTTACACAGGTACACACACACACACACACCCTGGAGAGCATTATTATGCTTAGAGAATGAGCTGCCTGCATACCTCCCAACCTCTTAGTACAAGAAATCTGGACATAGCCTGACAAAATGGGGGGACGAAGGCCCAAAAATAGGGACAGATTTTAAATATTGCTCTTATGAACTTAGAAAGATGCTAGAGTAACATGGTTTGTATTAACATACATTTTCTGGAGGATTTGAAGTCTGAAACTCAGGTGTATGTCATTATTTGGTGACTTCAATCCTTAAATCATCCCAGAGATTTGCCCGAAAACCAGAAATTTTATGAGGAACAGAAAAATATGAGAAAAAAAAATCTGGACACTATCCAGAAATCAGTTGAGAGGTATGGCTGTCTGTATAATTGTTGTATTTTACTTGTTTACTTTTTTAATGAATATATTACTTTTTTTATATATTTTTGATGTAAAATAGTTCCTACACCTAATGTTTCACACTTGCTGTAGTATATGTAAATGGTTTCGGAGGAAGT
Organism: Protopterus annectens; assembly: GCF_019279795.1. Lineage (NCBI taxonomy): Eukaryota > Metazoa > Chordata > Ceratodontiformes > Protopteridae > Protopterus > Protopterus annectens. The sequence continues at coordinate 1,143,388,996 of NC_056741.1, read as the reverse complement.
ATTTTACATCCAAAATATAACATTAAAAAATCCAGATATTTAATTGACTTTTTGTTCACTTACTCCTAAAATCTGTGGTTTGTTGATGGTCATTGGGGAATGGAGTCACTAAGTTGTTCTGTCTGTCGGCTTTTCCCGGTTAGGGGTCGCCACAGTGGAATTCCAGTCCGCTAATGAATGGTAGTTGATTTTTACGTGCCGAGTTACCAGCCCTGATGCACAACCTTCAATGAAGGTACGCCCATTCACGCATGTCTCCACACAGAAGACGCTGTAGCTGAGAATCGAACCGGACAGCGTCTTACTGTGAGGCGACAACGCTACCGCAGCACCACCACCGCGGGATCATTGGAGTCACTAAGTAATGGTATATATTTGAGTTTCTGACTTTATTTCCTTTAGAAATTTCATGCTAACACAAATCCTATTTTTTAAGAAACTTTGTAATTTTATAAGAGCAGTATTAAAAATCTGTTCCTATTTTTGAGAGTTTGTTCCCACTTTACTTTAGGCTTTATGCAGATATCTTGAGCTGAGAAGTCGAGAGGTTTGCAAACCTCTTAAACGCTGCTGCCACCACTGCTCATTCCCTCTCACTCTACACTCACTCACACACACTTCTGTTTTCATGCACGCAAGCACACAAACATTCATACATGCAGACACACACGCACACTTTTCTTTCTTTTTTTGTTTCATTTACTTTTACACTCGCTAAACAACAAAAGTGCTGCTTAGTGAGTGCAAAATAATGGCTTGACCAATCTTGCTCTAACTCTCATGCACCCATACACTCACACACACACTTTTCTAAATTTTTTTTTTTTTTTACAAAACAAAAGTGCTGCTTAGTGAGTGCAAAATAATAGAGGCCATTAGGTTACTTTCAGTCCGAGCTCTACAGCAACTTAATATTCTGTTGTGAAGCAGCAGACTTGTTTTTCAGCAGGCATTACTTGTACATAACACCTTCCTGGAGAACATTCTCTAAATATGTTATCACAGCCAGTGCCTGCAGTGCTGCATGTAATGACCATCTATGCCAAAGGAGGAGATATAGACAGTATTTGACATACCACCAGCTTATAGATCAGAAGAGTGTATACCATTTCCATGTGGACAGACAGCAAGAGTCTTAGTCAAATTGTATCACCCACAAACAGAATCAAGGGAAAATATACAGTATACTTATTTTGGTTAATAGATACAGAGGCCCTTGAATGACCTACAAGGGCAAGTTACTGCAAGCATCAGACTCATAAAATTTATACTGAACAACATATCTGGTTCCCCAGGATTGCAGGTGAGGGAACAAGCACAGTGCCTACATTTTATGATGTAGCCTATTTCCCTGAGGTTTTGGGAACCATAGATAGCACACAGATTGTCATTAAGGCGCCATCATTATCCAGAGAGACTGGAACACATCATCAGGATGAACTTCCACTCTCTGGGCTGCTTTATCATCCAAAATGTGTAAGTTGTTCAACAGGAGGCACTCTTGCCTTTGGAGCCGAAGGCTGTGTGTTCTGTTCCTGCAATAGATAGATCAATTGCAGACCTTGCAGTGCAGCAATAAGGGAGGTGCTGCACTCCTTAGTGTGCCATCCTTCAGATGAGATATTAAACCAAGGCCCCATCTGTTCGACTTGATAGCAGCTCAGGTGGATGTAAAAATTCTCATGGCACCTGTTGAAAAGAGTAGGGGAAGTTTCCCAATGCCCTGACCAAATTTCCCCAAATAATATACATATTACATCAGGTCTCTCCTGAAAAGAAGCTACTAACCTGGTCAACAAAGGACAAATAAGTAAATAATAAAAACATTAAAAATGCCCAGGGCATTAGTTGTCATACATCCTTGCACTATCCTCACAGTTCTCATGATTCACGTTTTGCTCACATCTGCACTATCCCAAAGTTTCATGCGAGGGATTTTCCTACAGGTTCTTTTATTTGGTAGGTGTACATGCATGCTAACTAGACAGTTCTATACAAGTGGGTAACTTGCAAGTAGGGAGCAGGCCCCTATGCTGTTTGTGGTGAGTTGCAGATGATGCTGGATATGCCCTGTAGACCTGATTAATGATCCTGTTTGCAAACCCAGAACCATGCATGCAAAAATGCAGAATATAGCAGCACTTGTGCTTATTCTACTAAAATGATATTGGAATGGTCTGTGGCTGAGCTCTCAACATAAGGACGCTCCGATGACAATGGAAAGCATGGCCTCTGCTAGCAAACCAAAAAGAAGTTGCAGTGTGTTTTAAAGCAACATTGTTTTACTGATGGCTAGTACAGTGAAGCTACAAAAATGAATCATTAACACAGCTGGCAACTAGATGCCTTTGTTATTGACCCATTACTCCAGCTGCACTGTGCTGTTGGTCTGATCAGTGGGCTAATAGCACAGTGCAAGTAACAATGCAGATAGAAACTTGTATTGTCACTTTTAATGTTTGGCATTGTAAAGCAGTCCATTTTTATTTCATTTAAGCAGTTGTGGGTAATAGTACAACTACCTAAATAAATGTACAAGGTAAGTGTGAATTAGTTGTATGAATTTTAGCAAAGAGTTTGTATAAAACCATTTGCTACAGTTCCAATAGTTCAGTCTTTTTTTAAATACTTTGAAAGGCCATTTTTGTCTTTAACTTCATGTTGAAGGTATTTGTCTTTTGGGACACCTGCTCTGATTTTTTTTTTTTTTTTTTTTTACACAGAGGAGTGTGATTTTTTTAATATACAGAGGTCGAGAGGTATGAACAATGCTGTTTGAAATTAAACAACTATGACACTGCATTTTTTTATTTTACTGCTTTTAAAGTACTTTTGCATGAACTTGGTTTCACATGATGTAGTTTGCGATGTTCCGCAGTCTTTACATTTTAGGTACTCATTACTGGAGTGCCCTTTTAAAAAAATAAAATGTTCTTAATTTGAATACATTTTCAAACTACTTTAGATGGCAAATCATTTTATTTGTGAAAGGAAAAGTTGATATTTTCCCGAGAAAAGACTTATTCAGAAAACCATTTAAAGTCATATCACAGGAATCTTTTTGCACAATAATATTAGAAACACAGTGATTATGTATGACTTTTTACATAGCCACAGAGTGTGTTGAATTATTTTCTTCCAACTTGCTGAAGAGATGGTAGTGGAATCACCAATGTATTTTTGTTGCTGTACACAGAAGAAGCTAAATAATTATAACTATATATGTATTCATGGTGTTTAGTGTACACAACATAGCACTGTTTAAAGTGATGTTTCTTATAGCTAACTGGTGAATATGTGAAATCACACTTAGTTTATGGGAATTACAAAAGGAATTGGAAGTATTACATATTAAGAACCTTGCTACTGAAGTTTCAAAAAGATTTCTTTAAATGTGCTGCAACTGGCACACATATAAAAATTCATAAAAAAAGATTATCTCGGATTGGAGACAGTAAAGTAAAACATGTTAAATAAGAGTGAACAGAGACTAGTGAAAATGATTTATGTTTTAAATCCTGTTGTCATCATCCCTGTCACACTTTCCTTCCGTTCCCAAGTATAAATTTTAACAGTTTAGAAATGAAGTTCTATTAGTTACCCGTTCTGAGTTGTTATCTCTGCAGTCTTGTCACTGTCTCAGCATTTTAGAGCAGCCAGTTCAGTTTCTTTTCCTGAGTGACCTTTCTGGCTCAGGAATCGAGATGCATTAAAATTCTATCCAGTACTTACTAAAGAAGGACAGTGAAGGAAACAACTGTCATGTTTGTCTTGCCTTTGACTCTGAATGTGATGAAAAGGTAATGTTTTGGGCTAAAGGCAAGTTGATCAGGCATGAATATTGATTCCTTTCTTTTTATCATGTTAGACAAAGAGTAATGTTAGACTGGAGTCTTTTTCTTTCCCCTTGAATGAATAATAGCATTGGTTCTTTAATCTTTTTGCAATAAGCATAACACTCAAGGATACACAAACACTAACATTACTCATGTAGAAAAAGAATTATGAAAGTATGATCAAATGCATTTCATTATGCAATGATTGACCATTAACATTCAAAAATGAGTACAGTGATTGATCAGCACAACCATCGAGTATATACCAATGGAAAAAAAGTCCGGTCGCCTGGACTTTCTTCTATTTATATATGCTAGGAAAAATCTACTTTTCTTTAATTTTGTAAAAAATAAACTTACAAAAAATGGAGACGTCAAAAGAATGACAGAGATGGGACAGACAGAAATACAAGTATAATCAGGCACATTATGTAAGACTAGAGAAACTTACCTGATTATCATTATATTCTCTCTGTCCCATCTCTTCTGTATGTTTGAAGTCTCCTTATTTCATTTTTTTTAATTAAAAACAAAAAAAAGCAAAGAGATATTTCTTTCTCCATTGCTTCCTTTACACAGCACTGATGTGCAATGCAAGCATGGGAATGTAAGTCCCATGTGCATGTGCAGTACATCAAGAAAGCCCTGTGGTACCTGGGAAAAATGTGGAAGAGCACCATGGTGCAGTTATACAAGGACATTATTTAAGAAAAATAAGTTATTTTTTTCTTAAGTAATGCCATTGTCTAATAGCAGTAACCCATGGCTAGGTGTGGATTTATCCACGGTCAGCTTGTTTGGTCACGAGGGCAAACCACACCAACCATGGGTAAATTCAGCATTATCCACACCTAGCCATGGGTTATTATTATAATAATCTTTTGTAAGTATGTAAACAATTATATGAGAGCTGCTGATTCTAGAATACCTGATTTATTTATAGAATACATGCAACAGTTGTAAGTTCTTTTTTTCATGATACATCTGTCACCAGTACATCATTTATTTCATATACAAAGGACACACCTCATCAACCAAGTGAGTCTATTTGGCTTACATACTGATAGTTAAATAAAGCATGTTTGTAGCTGTTGGTTTGATTGCAGTAATGTACATACACTCATGTATCTACCAAAGCTGTTTGATTTCTTTAACTTTGAAATGTAGTTATTTAGACTATTTACCAAACAGTTTTTGAAATCATGCATAAGCATATAAATAAAATGCAAAACTAAATCCTCCTAGGCTTTTTGTGCAGGGGCCTTGTCCTCCTCTGGACAATAATGTAGGAGCTGCAACCTTGTATCTGTTAAGATACAAAATAACTTATACAACACAGTTCAGCAGAGAATAAAAGTCTTTCGGCTTTTCAGAGTTAGTGGTCACCACAGCGGAACTCCGGTCTGCTAATGATTGGCAGTGATTTTTTTGGTACCAAGTTGACAGTCCAACACCCAGCCTTCAAAGAAGGCACACCCATTCACGTACGCACCTACCTGTATGTCTTTAAATGTCACTTGACTGTGGAGAGGACATGCAGACTCCACACAGAAGGCATTCCAGCCGAGAATCGAACGGGAGAACCTCTTGCTGTGAGGTGACAACACTAACCGCTGCACCACAGCGGCCATATAATTTCATTTATTGCAGAGAACACACATATGTGGGAGACTAGGAAATCAAGTTCCCTCTCCTTGAACAATGAATTGTTTGAATCATTTATACCATTTTTGATTAAATGCAACATTATTGTAACAAATGACATATAGCCACTGATCAATTAAAAATTATCACTGCAGCATTAAGTTTTTTAAAAAAAAGATCTCCTGACTATCTGTGCATTTCTATATTAGGTACAAGCTCTGAATTGCAAAAAAGAGCTTTCTACATTTGCCATGTTGGCAGAAAATCATTAAAAACAGACTAAGACAATTAGGAATAATCTTGAAATGAAAATACATATCAAAATACAAACACTAACATTTTTCCTTCATTCTATGCTTGTCCCTTCACATTACCCCATCTGATGCTAAGAAGCATCCCTCAAGTAATCTATTTTTTTATGTCTGGGCAATGGCCACAGATCTTCAAATGGGTAGATGCCTTTTCACTTGCTGTCAGACATTTTTCCCATGCAGTTTCCTTCTTTCCCTGGTATTTACAATACTTATACTGTCATTTCACAAATATAGTCTTATTAGCAATAAAAACATGTCCATGTTTTGATGGAATAAAAAGACAACTTGAATAATTTTCAGTCACACATTCTCCCTCAAACAGATTTTCGTAAAGTTTACTAAAACCTTGTAACACTTCATTTTCTGCTCTATAACTTCTAACTAATTTGGTCAGTGGCAATAATTCAACATTACTCATTTTCATGCTTTGTAATTTGATGCTTTTTCTAAATTTCAGAAGTTTAAGAATCAAAGCTTTACACATGAACATAATAAGTCCTAGTATTAAAATTATAATGGCGATTAATATAAAGAATTTCAAAATACCTCCTTTCCAACCAGAAAAAATGGTTAGTTGCCCACTGAAAACTCTCAGCTTCTTTAGCATAAGACAGTTCAGCAACTTTCTGAATAATCTCTAGATGACTATGAATGGCACCAGTGTTATCAGGAATAAATGAGCAGCACTCAGTTTGGATGAGTGCTCACATACTCCCCTTAAAAGCAAGGGTAAAGCCAAGTGCATTCTGTTCTGTAACACTATACTACACATGGCAGTCATCTCAAGACTGATCAGATTTATTGATTCAGAGTAGCATTGCTTAATATTTTTAAAAGCTTAGGTAATTTGTTCAGTTCCCAGAAAGATTTTACTACCCCATAAGCAGGTACAATTCCTGCTCCAGAAATAACACCATCACCAAGATGCATGTGAGCTAGTCCTTTAAAAACAGTCATTCAAACAGCATGATCATAGAGCCAAGAAGCATCTATTTTCCCCACTGGGTTAGAATTTTTTTTGTTTCTCTTCTGCGATGAGCATTGCAAATCTTATCATCAGCTAAAGTAGTTGTATGTCCTATAACTGGAATAAATTAGCCCGTATAGCAACAACCTGAGCAGTCTGTTGGCAGCCAGGGATATGCATGGTCTCCACAGATGTAATAGTAACCATGTAATGCTGCCATACACAACCCTCTATCTCCAGCATAAATTTTCCAAGGGAAATTGCTAATACTATTTCCAACAAAAAGTTTTCCATTTTTAAAGTAGCAAATGTGTCCTTTAACAGTCATTGACAGTTGAAGTGGTACTAATGAAAATGGGGTAGCGTTGTGTTTAGCTTTTCAGTTTTTCATGAGAAAATAGTATGAAATGCTGTCATCAGTCACTGGTATTGGGATTAATGGAGTACCCCCATCATGTGCAGTAGGTATATGTGCACAAACCCAGCAGTCACTAACATTAAGAGTCTTGGCATATGTGTATAAGGCAGCAGAAAAAGTACTGAATTTAGAATGCCAATCAGGTATTCTTCATTCAGTTTTTACCCAATGTCAGTCCCTATTTTTAGTGGTATGTTTATGCCTAGTAAGGAATGATTCAGCACTTACAGTTCTCACGGCTGCAGATAATGTATTAACAGTTCCATGATATAAAAAGTAAGCAGAATAAAACGATGATAATGCTGTAATTTTTCTGAAAATAGGTTCATAAAAAAATTGATCATGTTGGGACTGCAGTGGGTTTTGAAGAAACTGCAAACATGGATGTTGGATTGTTTTTTATTCATAGTTCATATAAAGTTGATTTCCAAATAAACTCCAACTGGACGTGTTGGTTGTATAAGATCTCACAGATGATTGTTGATTATTTGATGTAGTATCTTGTCCATTGTCCAAAGGGCATAATGAATCCTTGATATTTGTTTTGCAAGCAAGCAAGGAAAAACAGCTTTGATGCTGAAGAAGAAGAATCACCAAGTTTTATCTCTAACCAAGATGATGTTATGGAGTCACTTAACTTCACCTACGGATTTAATTCAAATGCCAAATCACTTGCTTTCACTTCCAGATTTGACCTAGATGCCAGAGTAAAAATGTTCTGTCTTCTTTTCCAAATGCAACAGAATTCCTGTTTTTTCACCTGGTGCGATTTGCAGTAGGCTCTGTTGTTTTAGGAAGGATGCAGTTGATGGAGTTTCGCTGTACTTGTTATGAGGGACAGTCTTCTTGACATGTGACAGATGGATCCAGGTGGGTAGTCCTTCACATCGGATGTCAGTAGCAGTGCACAAAGAATGTTTTCAAGAAAAGGATTTAACGTAGGCAAAATTTCCTGGCTGCAGGTCATGATAAGCATTCACTATAGGCTGTCTTAGAGTCTCAGAGACAGTTTTGTGATAGTGCTGCAAAACAGAACAGAGAGACTTGCAATACAGAAAAACAGATTCACCCACATTTTGTAACTCTTATGAGTCTGCCCATGAGAGTTTTATGAGGGGATAGCTTTCTAGTAGTCCTAACAGCACTTCGCATAACTAAAGAAAACTTAAGTTAAAGCTTCTGGCCATTTAAGACCAGTCTGCTAACACAACTTAGCCAGCTGGATCTTTATAGTGTGATTTTCCCTTTTCACAATTCCTGAAGCTTGTGGTTGGTATGGGCAATGGTATGGCATTGTGATATTGAAAGTTTTACTAATCTGTTGTATTACTTGATTAGTAAAATGTGTACCCTGGTCTGGCTGAATATGACAAGGAACACCAAACCTCGGTATTAATTCCTGAAAGAGCTTTTTAGCTACATTATTTGTATCATTCTTTGCACAAGGATAAGCTTTTACCCAACCAGAAAAAGCATCAACAATGACAAGCGCATACTTAAACTTTTGTGTTTGTGGGAGTTTAGTAAAATTCCACTGAATGGTACAAAATGGCCCCCAAGGCTTTTTTTTTTAAAGTTTTTGTGAGTGCAGGTACACTCTTTTACACATTATGTTCTAAACAGATTACACAAGTATTCAAAAATGTTGAGTGGTTTCTGAAAGTTTAGGGCCATGCCAACAATTTCAAACTTGTTTTATCATGGCATTTTTACCTATATGAAAATGTAAGTAGTAAGCTTTAACCAACTGAGCTAAGACATTTTGTGGAGCTATCAGCTGCCCATCTGGGTGGCATCACAAAGGTCTGGTGAATGTCTGTAGCCATCATGTATTCACTTCACCCTGTCAGGGTCTTCAGTTTGATTCTGGAAAGATAATTCCTGTAAAGAACTAGTGCTGGTTGCTTCATGAAGCTGCTGCAAGAATGAGGCCAGAACAGGATAAGACAGCGGAGCTTGTCTTGCAGCCATATCTGAAAACTATTACCTTTGGAAATGTAAGAATCATTGTTTTTGTGTGCAGCACACTTAACCACAGTGAGCTGTATTGGTAACAGTAATGCATTCAATAGTTCATGAGCAAAAATAGCATTTTTAATAAATGTCCCTGTTGAAGTGAAACATCCTCTTTCTCTCCAAAGTGTTCCCATAGTCGTGAACTATCCCATAAGCATAACATGAGTCTGTAAAAATTGTTACTGTTTTATCTTTTGCCAATTTGCAGGTTTCAGTAATAGCTATAAGTTCAGCCATTTGAGCAGACACATTTCCATTTAATTGTCCTGTTATCAAAATTCTGTCCTGGCTACAAACAGTAAAGGCTGCTATTAATGTTCCATCTTCTCTTTGAACACAGAAGCCATCAACAAAAAGAAGCAATTCAGGATCCGGTAATGCAACATCTTTTAAACCTGATCTAGGAGGAAGCAAAGCGTTAACTGCAACAATACAATTATGTGGTCCTCCATTTTTGATTAAATGCAACATTATTGTAACAAATGACATATAGCCACTGATCAATTAAAAATTATCACTGCAGCATTAAGTTTTTTAAAAAAAAGATCTCCTGACTATCTGTGCATTTCTATATTAGGTACAAGCTCTGAATTGCAAAAAAGAGCTTTCTACATTTGCCATGTTGGCAGAAAATCATTAAAAACAGACTAAGACAATTAGGAATAATCTTGAAATGAAAATACATATCAAAATACAAACACTAACATTTTTCCTTCATTCTATGCTTGTCCCTTCACATTACCCCATCTGATGCTAAGAAGCATCCCTCAAGTAATCTATTTTTTTATGTCTGGGCAAGGGCCACAGATCTTCAAATGGGTAGATGCCTTTTCACTTGCTGTCAGACATTTTTCCCATGCAGTTTCCTTCTTTCCTGGTATTTACAATACTTATACTGTCATTTCACAAATATAGTCTTATTAGCAATAAAAACATGTCCATGTTTTGATGGAATAAAAGACAACTTGAATAATTTTCAGTCACACATTCTCCCTCAAACAGATTTTCGTAAAGTTTACTAAAACCTTGTAACACTTCATTTTCTGCTCTATAACTTCTAACTAATTTGGTCAGTGGCAATAATTCAACATTACTCATTTTCATGCTTTGTAATTTGATGCTTTTTCTAAATTTCAGAAGTTTAAGAATCAAAGCTTTACACATGAACATAATAAGTCCTAGTATTAAAATTATAATGGCGATTAATATAAAGAATTTCAAAATACCTCCTTTCCAACCAGAAAAAATGGTTAGTTGCCCACTGAAAACTCTCAGCTTCTTTAGCATAAGACAGTTCAGCAACTTTCTGAATAATCTCTAGATGACTATGAATGGCACCAGTGTTATCAGGAATAAATGAGCAGCACTCAGTTTGGATGAGTGCTCACATACTCCCCTTAAAAGCAAGGGTAAAGCCAAGTGCATTCTGTTCTGTAACACTATACTACACATGGCAGTCATCTCAAGACTGATCAGATTTATTGATTCAGAGTAGCATTGCTTAATATTTTTAAAAGCTTAGGTAATTTGTTCAGTTCCCAGAAAGATTTTACTACCCCATAAGCAGGTACAATTCCTGCTCCAGAAATAACACCATCACCAAGATGCATGTGAGCTAGTCCTTTAAAAACAGTCATTCAAACAGCATGATCATAGAGCCAAGAAGCATCTATTTTCCCCACTGGGTTAGAATTTTTTTTGTTTCTCTTCTGCGATGAGCATTGCAAATCTTATCATCAGCTAAAGTAGTTGTATGTCCTATAACTGGAATAAATTAGCCCGTATAGCAACAACCTGAGCAGTCTGTTGGCAGCCAGGGATATGCATGGTCTCCACAGATGTAATAGTAACCATGTAATGCTGCCATACACAACCCTCTATCTCCAGCATAAATTTTCCAAGGGAAATTGCTAATACTATTTCCAACAAAAAGTTTTCCATTTTTAAAGTAGCAAATGTGTCCTTTAACAGTCATTGACAGTTGAAGTGGTACTAATGAAAATGGGGTAGCGTTGTGTTTAGCTTTTCAGTTTTTCATGAGAAAATAGTATGAAATGCTGTCATCAGTCACTGGTATTGGGATTAATGGAGTACCCCCATCATGTGCAGTAGGTATATGTGCACAAACCCAGCAGTCACTAACATTAAGAGTCTTGGCATATGTGTATAAGGCAGCAGAAAAAGTACTGAATTTAGAATGCCAATCAGGTATTCTTCATTCAGTTTTTACCCAATGTCAGTCCCTATTTTTAGTGGTATGTTTATGCCTAGTAAGGAATGATTCAGCACTTACAGTTCTCACGGCTGCAGATAATGTATTAACAGTTCCATGATATAAAAGTAAGCAGAATAAAAGCGATGATAATGCTGTAATTTTTCTGAAAATAGGTTCATAAAAATTGATCATGTTGGGACTGCAGTGGGTTTTGAAGAAACTGCAAACATGGATGTTGGATTGTTTTTTATTCATAGTTCATATAAAGTTGATTTCCAAATAAACTCCAACTGGACGTGTTGGTTGTATAAGATCTCACAGATGATTGTTGATTATTTGATGTAGTATCTTGTCCATTGTCCAAAGGGCATAATGAATCCTTGATATTTGTTTTGCAAGCAAGCAAGGAAAAACAGCTTTGATGCTGAAGAAGAAGAATCACCAAGTTTTATCTCTAACCAAGATGATGTTATGGAGTCACTTAACTTCACCTACGGATTTAATTCAAATGCCAAATCACTTGCTTTCACTTCCAGATTTGACCTAGATGCCAGAGTAAAAAAATGTTCTGTCTTCTTTTCCAAATGCAACAGAATTCCTGTTTTTTCACCTGGTGCGATTTGCAGTAGGCTCTGTTGTTTTAGGAAGGATGCAGTTGATGGAGTTTCGGCTGTACTTGTTATGAGGGACAGTCTTCTTGACATGTGACAGATGGATCCAGGTGGGTAGTCCTTCACATCGGATGTCAGTAGCAGTGCACAAAGAATGTTTTCAAGAAAAGGATTTAACGTAGGCAAAATTTCCTGGCTGCAGGTCATGATAAGCATTCACTATAGGCTGTCTTAGAGTCTCAGAGACAGTTTTGTGATAGTGCTGCAAAACAGAACAGAGAGACTTGCAATACAGAAAAACAGATTCACCCACATTTTGTAACTCTTATGAGTCTGCCCATGAGAGTTTTATGAGGGGATAGCTTTCTAGTAGTCCTAACAGCACTTCGCATAACTAAAGAAAACTTAAGTTAAAGCTTCTGGCCATTTAAGACCAGTCTGCTAACACAACTTAGCCAGCTGGATCTTTATAGTGTGATTTTCCCTTTTCACAATTCCTGAAGCTTGTGGTTGGTATGGGCAATGGTATGGCATTGTGATATTGAAAGTTTTACTAATCTGTTGTATTACTTGATTAGTAAAATGTGTACCCTGGTCTGGCTGAATATGACAAGGAACACCAAACCTCGGTATTAATTCCTGAAAGAGCTTTTTAGCTACATTATTTGTATCATTCTTTGCACAAGGATAAGCTTTTACCCAACCAGAAAAAGCATCAACAATGACAAGCGCATACTTAAACTTTTGTGTTTGTGGGAGTTTAGTAAAATTCCACTGAATGGTACAAAATGGCCCCCAAGGCTTTTTTTTTTAAAGTTTTTGTGAGTGCAGGTACACTCTTTTACACATTATGTTCTAAACAGATTACACAAGTATTCAAAAAATGTTGAGTGGTTTCTGAAAGTTTAGGGCCATGCCAACAATTTCAAACTTGTTTTATCATGGCATTTTTACCTATATGAAAATGTAAGTAGTAAGCTTTAACCAACTGAGCTAAGACATTTTGTGGAGCTATCAGCTGCCCATCTGGGTGGCATCACAAAAGGTCTGGTGAATGTCTGTAGCCATCATGTATTCACTTCACCCTGTCAGGGTCTTCAGTTTGATTCTGGAAAGATAATTCCTGTAAAGAACTAGTGCTGGTTGCTTCATGAAGCTGCTGCAAGAATGAGGCCAGAACAGGATAAGACAGCGGAGCTTGTCTTGCAGCCATATCTGAAAACTATTACCTTTGGAAATGTAAGAATCATTGTTTTTGTGTGCAGCACACTTAACCACAGTGAGCTGTATTGGTAACAGTAATGCATTCAATAGTTCATGAGCAAAAATAGCATTTTTAATAAATGTCCCTGTTGAAGTGAAACATCCTCTTTCTCTCCAAAGTGTTCCCATAGTCGTGAACTATCCCATAAGCATAACATGAGTCTGTAAAAATTGTTACTGTTTTATCTTTTGCCAATTTGCAGGTTTCAGTAATAGCTATAAGTTCAGCCATTTGAGCAGACACATTTCCATTTAATTGTCCTGTTATCAAAATTCTGTCCTGGCTACAAACAGTAAAGGCTGCTATTAATGTTCCATCTTCTCTTTGAACACAGAAGCCATCAACAAAAAGAAGCAATTCAGGATCCGGTAATGCAACATCTTTTAAACCTGATCTAGGAGGAAGCAAAGCGTTAACTGCAACAATACAATTATGTGGTCCTCCTTCATGCACTATGGGAATTAGAGAATTGGGATTAAGTGGTGAATAATCTGTAAAGAAAGATTATTAAGTAAAGACAATTCATATTTGGACAATTATGCTGCAGATAAATATTGTGCCTTAATTTTTAGCAACAATGCTTCTACAGAATATGGAACTGCCATGTAAGTGGTGTGTCCAACAGTCCAAGCAGTCACCAATTTTTCTTAGCATGCCGCCACGGCCACTGCCCTAAGTATTAAGATATGTGCTAAAATAAGCAACAGGTTAAAAACCATTGTTTATGCTTTGTGGTAATAATCCTAGTGCTACTTTATTTCTTTCACAACAAAACAAGAAAAATCTTTTTGAATAGTCTGGCAATTCAAGTGCAGGAGGGTTTGAAAGTAAGGCTTTCAATTGAATAAAAGCTTGCTCATAGTGGTCTTGCCATGGTAGAGGTTCAGGGGTACCTTTCTTTAGTAATTCTAGTAATGGGTTCGCTACTTCTACAAAGTTAGAGATCCAGTGTTAACAATAACCTGTCAGTCCCAGAAAAGTGCTGACTGTTTTAATGTAATGGGTTGTGATGCTGCTTGTATTGCGGCAATGCATGAAGGCAAACTTTGTCTAGAACCTTCTGAAATAAGATGTTCTAAACATTGAACTTGAGATTTCCATAACTGGAGTTTGTACTTATTAACTTTAAATCCTAAGTCTGCTCGCTTGGTTAAAAGAAATATATTACAGTTTTTACAGTTGTGAGGAGATTTGAAAGCTAAAAGTAAATCATCTAAATGAATTAGTGTAGAACCACATAGAAATTCTATCTTGTCTAATTGCTTCTACATTTGTCTAAAGAAAAGAATGATTCAACATACCCTTGTGGTAATGTAGTCAAAGTGTACTGCTGCCCCTTATATGTAAATGCAAACAGATATTGGCTGTCTGGGTGTATAGCAATAGAAAAGAAGACAGAAGAGATACCTCACTGAAAAGTAGTGGCATTTGATGGGATGGAACTTAGTGTTGTAGCAGGGTTAGGAACTACAGAAAAAGTTAGTACTACTACTCCATTAACTGCTCATAAATCTTGTATGAATCTGTAAGAGTTTTTCCTGGTTTCTTGAATGGTAATATTCATGCTTTACATGGACCTTGGGTTTGAACTTTTATACCTTGCTAGGATAATGTAGAAATGACAGGTTCAGTTCCTTTTCCTGCTTCAGCCGACAATGTATATTGAACTACCATAGGCATGCACTCACAAGGTTTCAAGATTATTTGCACAGGTTCTGCAACTTTTATAAGCCATTTTTATAGGTAATCCACAGCTGAGGAGGGGCTACTACTAATTCCTGTAGATCAGCAGTGTCTGAGGTTTGTTGTGATGTCAAACAGCAAAAAGGATAACCACATCTGCACAAATTTTAGTTGAATATAATCCTAAGGGTTCATTTGGAATGTCAAAAAAATGCTATCTTGGGTACAATAAATGGTACGTCTTAATTTACATAGTAAATCTCTACCTAAAAAATGTAAAGGGGAAGCATTCCTTACAATAAAAGTACATTCTTTTAATGGACCAGTTTGAATAGGAACTTGGTTTGATTATGGATAGCCTAAAGAGACTCCTGACACTCCCACCCTGTGAACTGTTTTGATAGAACGTAGAAGAATTTCAGCATTTGCTGAAGTAGCCATGGAGAGATGAGTTTTGCATTGTAATGTTGACAAAAGAACCTTCTTGTCAACTGGTACCAAGGGAAATAACTGTAGTTCCTGTTAATGGCTGTCCCAATGAGTTTGCTGCCATGTGCCCCTCTGTTTGCTCTGACAAGTGGATATTTGACAAATGTATTTCTTGTAGAGAAAGTGGGCATTCATTTCACCTTTATCGAAGCTGGCCACAATTAAACCAATGAGTTACTGTCTACCTGGTAGTGATTGTGGTGGCATAGTGAGGTAATACGTTTGTTGATATTATGCTGGGCCTTATGGTTGGAAAAACCTAACTCTACCTCTTCCTCCATGATTGCATCCTACCCTTGCCCATTCTCATGAGTTGGTATTGAACTGTTGGAGCCGAACGCCTACTAACTTTTTCTTCTGCTCTTTTGCTTTTCTGGCTATATTATCTTCTCCATGTTGTGCTTGGTTAACAATTTCATGAATACCTAAACATGGCCAATTTAAATAAACCTTTTTAATTTGTTCTTGAATTGGAGGTAATAAGCCTTCTACAAAAGCGGCTAACAGCCCTCTGTCTGCCACTACCTCCATAGGTTCTGGAGGTCTAGAAAAATCTTCAAACACATCTATCATGCATTGTAGATATGAATCAATAGATTTGTTTTATTTTTGTACAATGGCTTTCATTCTTATCCAATTAGGTGTTGTGGGGGATGTTGTAATAATGGCTTTCAGTAAGTTATTTCTTGCAGCAAGAAATTCATTGTCTGGGTACTTTGGAATGTTATCACCTATACTAGATTTTCCAGTATTTTTCTAAAAAACAACAGGGGGTGTTGAGGTTTTCAGAACTTCTCTCTGGGGTTCTACAGTTGTATTTTGCAATTGTACAAGTCCTTCTGGTATTTTGGCATATTTAGCAGAATGTGTCTGAACTGGAAGAGGGGGGGGGGTCTACAACAGTTTGGAAACCCACTGCACTCCACGAGTGTACTACTCTTAAAGATGGTTCAGCCTCAGTATCTCAATTGGCTGCAGGATTAGGTACATTTCTAGACGGGTGAATTTGTGTATTTTGTTTGTTAGTATCAGTGGAAGAATCAGACTCTGTCTCTTCCTCTGTGTTTTGATTAAGAGGTTGGGTCCACTGATGCTCTTCTTTATGAAAGTAACTACCAGAAACTGTGCAACTAACTGTTTGATTTTTTTTTATGGTATTAAATTTTGGTGGATCGCTTTTATTAGCAAAATGATTAATCTGATGTCAATTTTCATTCTTTCCTCAACTGTTGGGTTTGCATCCAATCCTCTGATCTGACTAGGCCATTACTTTACCTCATGGCCACCAAAAAGCTCTTGAGCTCCTCCTTTACCCATAATGCACCAACCCCTACCATACCCCAGATCTCGTTTGCCACTTTCGTGAATAGATGTGGTTACTTAGAGCCAGATGACTGTTGGAACCAAAGTGCCCCTATTGGATACGATTTATCTTTAAAAACTTATTACTAGTTATCCTCCCTTCACTTTACTTTTTTTTTTTTTTTTTTACTATAGCTGGTGCTGTTTTTGTTTCCTTTCTTCTTTGTACATCTCTTGTGTATTTCTTGATACCATTGCTGGTATCTTTCTGTCGTTTTATCTGTATATATAGTCCTGCTGTTGTTTAATTTCTTGTTTTTGTGTGCTGGATGTCTGATAAAGGTCCTTCAGGATTTAAAAAATGCCAAACGTGTGGTTACAAATTGCCCTTGTCCAATCCCCACACTTTATCTGTGTATTGTTTGGGCCCAGACCACCTTCAGGTTTAATGTACCATTTGTAAAAATTTTAATCCGCATGCTATAGTGGACAGAAAAATAAGCTGATATTGAAGTTTGTACTTCCTACTTACTTTTCAGAAGCTATTGCTGAGGCTCAGTCCCCCAAATCAAAAACAAAGGAGCCTTGTGATAAGTCTATAAACCCTTCTGGATCATTGATTCGATCTTCTTCAGAGCCACCTAAAAAGAAACATAAATTAGATCTGAAGGCTGCTGTGATCCGACTGCTGTCAGATCTGACAAAACCTTCCTTGGATCCAAGCACTTCGGATCCTAGGCTATTGCCCAGAACCAGATACTCACCTAGTATGGATCTGGTACCTTGAAGAGTACTTTCCTCCTTTCTGGAACAAAGGTGCTTTAAGTCTCCTTCCTCAGCTTCCTCATTCTTCCAGGAGTTTGATCGAAGCTGACATGGACAGAATGATGAGGAGATTTCTCTCGGTGCAAATACAGATGGGAGTTCTCCTGGTTCCTACCCCTACAGGTTAGGAAGCCCATTCTCCAGCTCCTTATTTGATCTAACTGATCATTGTGGAACCCCTGAATCTGAGCCTTCCAGGTCCATCTGGTTCAGATCTGAAACTTTCTCTGAGTGCACCGGCTCCGATTTACTTAGAGCCAGATGACTGTTGGAACCAAAGTGCCCCTATTGGGTCCGAGGTGTTGACTCAGGTTTTTGGAGAAGTCTCTTCCCCTCAGAGCCTCAGCAGTGGACAGCTTGGCTCTGACTTCTGCCTTGGGTAGGTTGCTTTCAGGGCAGAGGGAACTGATGGGCCAGAACCCTAGCTTCTTGGCTCCATTGTCTTCTTTCTCCCTGGAGGGATTTGCCTTTGAGGTAGTGAATAGTTTTCTCTGCTCTAGCAGGGCAGACAGATCCTACCCCCCCTCAATCTTCTCTCTGGATCCCAGATGTCTCTGACCCTTGAGCCACATCATTCTATGCCATAGGGACAGCCAGCTCAAAGTCTTCAGGCTACCAAGAAGAACTTTCAATCTCTTCTGATACTTCACTGGAGCATTCTACCAAGGAAGTGCAAGAGGAGGCACTTGGACCCCCCCTCAAGAATCATTCACCAAAGATACTGATTTCAATGAAGGAGAATGGTCCCCAAGATCACCAACTAAAGATGTCTCATTTGGAGACATTCTTGAGATCCTTAAGCACAGGGGTGGTTGGTCCTCTGATAATCCTTCCCCAGAGGAATCAGTATTCCTGGAAGTCTTTAGAGCTGGTCTATATACCTTCTGGGATACCCTGCCCACCAATTAGCTAAGTGACTTGATCTCTTGGCAGACATGGAAGGAGCCTGACTCAGTTGAGCCAATCCCCAAAAGACCACATTGGATTCTGGCTCCACCTTTAGGTAGGGAATACTGGAGCAAGGGTGTGCCCATAGATGCCATGGTTATGGCTGTGGCTACAAAGAAGGAACTTGCTGAGCAAAGTTCCTCTGTCTATCCCCCTAGCAGGGAGTCTAGGGCATTGGACAGATTTGAGAAGCATGTCTGTTATTCAGTGACCTTTGCTCTCAGATCACTGAAATACCTGACACACTTTAAAAAACTGCTTCAAAGGGATTTTATCAAGGAACTGTCAAAATACTTAAACCTCTGTAGCTTCTCAGTTGGCTACCCTACATGGTATTTCTAATTCATCCATGAAGCTTACTTTGCATGCCATTGAAGGTGTCTCAAGGGCAGCAGGTTCAGGCATTTCCATTAGGATGCATGCCTGGATGCACTTGTGTGATTTTGCAGAGCCTGTCAAGTCCTTATTTGTTAATGCACCCTTTGATGGCAGTTCGTTGTTTGGTCCTAAAGGTATAGACACATTCTCTCAGGTGTGAAAAAGATGGAAAGACCCTCTCTACAGTAGGCATACAATTTTCAACTCCTCAAAGATCCTTGTCTGGAAATTAACAAGGAGGTAAAAAAATGTGGTTCAAGTAGTCCTGGGGTCCTTTCCAAGTTCCACGTAGAGATAGTTCCCCCAGGGGAAAGGGGGGAACTCAAATGGAAGACTGCACCCACGTGGCAGAGGAGGACCACAGAATCAGGATTCCTTCTCTGATGGACCATACCAGTGCTCCTGAAAGGAGGCCCAATTGTCCACCTCTGGAGGCAGTTGGGGTCATTTATCCCTGCACCAGAGAGCTTAGCTGGATATAACAAAAGATACATGGATATAACAAAAGATACATGGGTGCAGTGGATTATTTCCAGAGGTTATATAATTCACTTTTCCTTACCACTTTTACTAGTATGCACAATTTCCAGTGTTCCACCCAGTCAGAGGAAAGCAGCAACACTAGAGATAACAAAACTGCTAGAAAAAAGAGTCATCCAAGAGGTCCCATCAGACTCAAGATTCTTTTTAGTTCCAAAGAAAACAGGGGACTGGAGATCAATTATGGATCTCAGCAAATTGAACAAAGCAGTTTGACACAGAAAGGTTTGGATGGTCATGATTTAGTCCATTTTGTCTTTTCTAGGCAAGGATGACTGGATGTGCTCAATAGACCTTTAGGACGCATACAAAAACATAAAAAAATTAACAGACATTCTATAAGGTAGTTAGGCTTCTGTCTGGGAGCCAGTCACTACCAGTTCAGAGCACTGCCCTTTGGCCTCACCACAGCCCCCAAGGTGTTCACCAAATGCATAGCAGTGGTGGCAGCTCACTTGAGACTGCAGGGATTCCAAATGTTTCCATATTTAGATGACAGGCTCATTACCATCCTACCCAGAAATCTGCTAATAAGAGTGAGAGATCAGGTACTTCAGACTTGTTCCCTTCTAGGGATAACCATAAACTACAACAAGTCTTAGTTACAACTGTCTCAAACATTGGAATTCTTCACAGGAGCAATTTTCAACATGGTTTCATTGACAGCTTCACTTCCTCTCTCAAGAGTGCAGACTATTAGATTCTAGGTCAGAAAAATAATTTACAGTATCACAATTTCAGCCCTTTTGATCCGTCAAGCCTTGGGGTCAATGTCAGCAGCCATAATTATAGCTCCTCTAGCAAGATTTCATATGAGAATTCTTCAATGAATGTTAGTAACACAATGGTATATTCTTTATCGATGCATGCCAGACCAAATAAGAATCAATCAGGCATGCAAGAGATATCAAATGGAAAAGGTTTGTTTTTTGGGCACATCAGAAACACATTGAACCCTTCTCAACCCCTGCACAAAGTGTTCTTAACTTTTTGGCAATGATTTTAATGAGGGAGCTAGCTCCTCAGCAATCAGAGTTCCAGTTAGCTGCAATTTACAGCTTCCATATTGGGTTTGAAAATTCTTCCTTGACTTCATCTAAGCTTTGTAAGGCATTTTTGAGAGGCACCCTCCTGCTGAGGCCTCCCTGTAAAGATCCTACTCCACCGTGGGATTTAAATCTGGTACTGCAGGCCTTAATTCACTTCCGTTTTGAACCAGCAGCAAAATGTGATCTTAAATTTCTGACCTGGAAAACTGTTTTTTAAGTGGCCATTACCTCCGCTAGAAGAATTTTAGAACTTGAGGCATTGTCCTGTAAACTTCCCTACTTGATTTTTTATAAGGATAGAGTATCATTACATACCAATCCTTCTTTCCTTCCTAATGTGGTATCAGAATCCAATATTAACCAATCCATTAATATGCCAGTATTCTTTCCTAAATTTGTGAACAAAAGTGAATATATGTTGCACTTATTGGATGTCCATAGACAATTATGTTTTTACTTGCATAGAACAAAAGAAACTCGGAAGACAGATCAATTATTTGTTTCCTTTGCAGATTCTAAATTTGGTAAATCAGTTGCAAAGGTAACTCTAGCCAGATGGCTGATGGATTGCATATCATTTATCTACAGCAAATTGGGTCTGTCCTTAACAATACCTTTAAGAGCTCATTCAACTAGGTCCATGGCTACTACTTCAGTGTTTCTACCTAGTGCTTCCATGGATGAAATAAGGGCAGCTGCAACTTCAATCCTCATAACTGGTTGTGAAGCTGCTAATTTTTCTAATTGCCTTGAAGAATATATACCTCAGAAGTGCGAGTTTTCTTCTGGGCATTTTTGCAACAAATTTACGCTTCTATTAGCTGACTGCAGCTGTGGGTTTAATCTAGCTGAATTGTATTTTAAGCTTCTAATTACAGATTCCTTTTCCTTATTTTTAGCTTCGTCTTGCCTGTTGTTAATAGCTGGCCAACAAGAGGCTGGTACTTTATTCCCTTTCTGTTTCAGCTTATTTTAAGGTTTTCTACGATTTTCTTATCAAAATGTCCCTTTTTCCATAAATTGTAAAGTGCTATCATTTTCAGTGAGCTCAGACCATTTTACAAAATAATTACAGTTATCTCTACCATACGTATTAAAGATATGCCTGGCTGGAGTCCCATACTCTGGTTCTTCTAAAATACCGCCACTGTTGCCCATGATAAAAGCCCAGTCATACAAAAAGGGATATATATGCGACTAAAATGATGAAGTCACTCATACTAAAAAAAGAACCCGTTCTGTTCCTTTACTCTTTCTGTTTTGAGTAAAACACACTGTTGTACACAAGAAGGATACCTTGTACTGGTTATTTCATGATTAAAACCTAGACCCATACAATCAAAAGAAAACTATTTTGTTATTTTACCCAATTAGTTGTTTCTTACATATGATTTCCCTACTCTCATAAATTTACCCACTCACATACAATTGAATCGAATACAGAAGTTGTTGGTAAAGTTTACCTGCTGAAGGTGAGAGTAATAAAATTATGTATTGACACAAGAGAAATTTGCCTGACAGAAACCCCATCACAATGAGCCTGATTGCAGTTTCTGGAGCAGCAGTGGTTTGAAAGATCTGAGACTTATCACCAAACTGTTAAGATGCAAAATAACTTTCATGCAACACTGTTCCTCAGAGAATAATAATTTCATTTATTGTGGAGAACACATATATGTGGGAGAATGGGAAATTAAGGTCCTGTCTCTTTGAACAATGAACTTTTTGAATGATTTATACCATTTTTGATTAAATGGAACATTATTGTAACAATTAAATATAGCCACCGACTAATTAAAAATGACCAGTACAGCACTGATTTTGCTGATTAAGATCTCCTGACTCTCTGTCTGTACCTTTCTGTATTAGGTACAAACTCTGAATTCCAGAAAATAACTTTCTACTCATATCATGTTGGCAGGAAATAAATCATCAGAATTAGAAAATCAGGAATCCATCTTGAAATGAAAATGCATATTAAAATACAAAACCTAATATTTTCCCTTCATTTTACACTTCTCCCCTCACATACCTCTTTAATATTCTAGCTATGAGGTGGCCATCTCCCACAGGACAGAGGCAGAATATTGCTTACAGCTAATTTCCTGTTTCTCTGCAACTCATATACTTTCAGAATGCACTGTGAAAGTTTAAAAATTCAGATAAGTGACCCTGGAAGAGTCATTCAGCCACAAAGATATGACTGATCAAGTACATTTTGATTGTTCTTGTTCTAAATGACTTCCTATAGACATAAATATGGTAATAGACATAGCAGTGAATGAGTATTGCACCCAATACACCAGGCTGTAATCAGATGTCGCAGGTTGCTTTGATGGTACACATACATTGCATAAGCTCCTATAGTATGCTTAGATGTTACAAGTGTACCAGACTGTATGCAGATGTCGCAGGGTGCTTTGGATGCACGCACGGATCCTGTAGTATGCTTAGATGCTACAAGTATACCAGCCTGTATACAGATGTTGCAGGGTGCTTTCATGGCACACACACAATGCACAAGTCCTACAGTATGCTTAGATGCTACAAGTGTACCAGGCTGTATGCGGATGTCACAAGATGCTTTGATGGCACACACATAATGCACAGCTTCTGCAGTGTGCTTAGATGGTGGAAGTGCAGCAGGCAGCTATTAGACTGTGCTTAAAATGGTACAAATACAATGTGTAACTCTTGTAGTATTGCTTAGATTGTAAAAATGTGGCAGCCAGCTGTCAGCCTCTCATACTGTGCTCAGATGGTGGATATGCAATACTCAGCCCTTGCAGTATGCTTAGATGCCTCAAATGCGGCAGATAGTTGTCACAGTATTCTTATATGGTACAAATACAATGCACATCATCAGCAGTATGGTATGATGATATAAATGCAGCAAGCAGCTGTCAAACTGTGTGCAGATGGCACAAATGCAACACATAGCTAATTCAGTATGCTTAGATGGTACAAATGCATCTGTGTCAAACTGTGTCAAACTGGTAATAATTAAAATGAATTGTAAATAGCATTTACATCACAATGGAGAAAGAACTAGGAAAAAGAAGCAAGGATACAAAAATGAAAGTGGACAATGTGGCTAGTGATGGAAAGTAAGAGATGCAGTATAGAAAAGGAAGGGATTGAGGGAAAGGCAGAAATATGAAATGAGAAAAATGCCAACAAATGAAGTAAGGAGAGTAAAGCTAAGAGTGGAGAGACCTGCTTTATGGCATACAGGGGCTAAGCCCTGACTGTGCCACAGGCAACGCGGGTTCAGTTAGTGGCTGTGGTAATAGAAGAAATGGTGGGCGAGGAAGAGTATGACAGACACCAGCTTGCTTATTCTGGGGAGGGGGTTAAGTATTGGTGGTCCAAGGCCATCCAAAGTCAACAGTCAAGTGGATGTGTTCCTGAAGCACAACAGAGGCAGACTTGGGGTGTGGGCTTAGTCCTACAAAGCCAGTGAGGAAAGCCTGAGTGTCTATGTGTGGAGGAAGACTTGTTTTTTTTGGTAGATGTGATTGACTTATATCTCCAAAGAATAATCAGTGAGTAATTGGAGGCCAATAGGCAAGTAAGCTTGTGACTGAAGGCAGTATTCATTTAGTATAAGAGGGTCACGTTCTGTCATTCTATGATTCTAACAGAACTCTGACTGTGTGACCAAAAGGATGCAATTGAAAGGAATCAATGACAGAGAATACCTAAACTTAAGCAAGTCAGTCATCAGAATTTTACTTGTAACACTGCAGATTCAAAGGAAACCCCACCTATTGAAAAAAAGCTCACTCTGTATGGCTTTTACTTACAATAAAAATCATACATTTGTTGAAACATTTATAACTATGTAGATACAGGTGTGACACGACAGAACTTCAAAAACTTCCACCTCCAGAGAGAAAGAGAGAGAAAACAAAAGAGAACACGCAAAAAAACGTTTTAAGCCTAGTACCGTCCTATGATCCTATTTGTGTTGAATACCCCCTTACTTGCATACACTAACACCATGCTGTCACAACTGTGGGCGAGTCGGTAAATCCATGAACTGCATTCTTTCAGACTAACACAATTTGTTTCAGACAAAAGTAACATCCCCATACTTTGCTGCTCAAATGCTTCGACATATATGCATTTATCTGTGCTCATACTGATCCTGAGGAGTTTGTTATAACTGCATAAACTGCACATTCCCATATTAAACAAGTTAAGGACTTTGGGAGTAATTTCCAAGATAGCATGCTAGAGAACAGGACACAGAATGCCACTGCAGCTAGAGCATCTTAAAGATAAGAAGACTGATGTTATATTACAATTTCTTCATAAATGGAGAATACTGATTGCTTTTAAGATTTCAATGCAGCAGTTACAAATCTTTTTGAAAGTCATCTGGTTTTAATAATTCCTTAAAAAATTCACAATAGTTTTTTTTATAACTACTTTAAAACCAATTGAAGCATATTGTCAGATAATCTGTTTTACACTTATAGGTTCATAGGTTCATATTAGGCTATCTGCCCTAGGGCATTTATAAGCCTAGCCAGAATGTGTTTGGCTTTCGCCACCCATTTTAAATGTATTTTGCTATGCCCTTTTTCGAGGTTAGTATACTGTACCTCTGTCTAACAGTGACACAGAAGTGATACCCGGGGTAAAACTACGATCTCCCATCCACTCATCAAGATTCCTCTTGAAGAGAGTCAATGAGGGACTCTGCCTAACCTGGACTGGGATTTTATTCCAGAGTGAAGGGAGCCTCTGGGTTATGAATCTGTCCCTCCAGCATGTCCTATTTATTTCAGTGCTGAGATTCAAGTCTCTCGAGCGCGTAGCTCGATGGGATTTGGATTTTCTGAGGTGCAGCATGTCCATTAATTCCGGGTTGGACATGGCTTTATACATCAGGCACAGATCGCCTCTGAACAGGCGGTATGCCACTGAGTAGAGCTGGAGTTTCTTTAACCAGACAGCATATGGCATCTGTTTGAACCCTTTGATCCTCTTGGTGAGGTACTTTTGGGGTCTTTCCAGTTGCTGCAGGTGTCTGGTAAGGTACATCCCAAAAGGGGCATTGTACTCAATTATGGGCCTGATGAGGGATGAGTAAAGAGGCACGATGACCTCCCCTGATCTAGATGTAAATCCCTTCATGATTAGATGGGCTATATAAAATGTTTTTCTAACCACTTTGGCCACGTGGTTGTCAAATGAGAGATTGCTATCAACTTGGGTCCCCAGGTCCCTAATTACTTCTTCTGTACTTAATGGATTACCACCTATGTGGTAATTTGTGGGCACTTTGTTTTTGCCAAAGGGGATGACTATACACTTTTTGGCATTTAGCTTGAGGCCATGGCTCTGGCACCAGTTGTCTGTTTCTATTAGGCCCTTTTGGAGGATGCTTGTGTCAGCTGGAGAGTCGATTATGGCGCCCAGTTTGCAGTCATCTGTGAACTTGGTCAGCCACAGTCCTTCCGTGTTGGCCTGTACCTCCGAGAAATATATACCGAACAAGAGAGGTCCCAGGACTGAGCCTTGTGGGACACCACTTGTAACTGGTTTGGAGTATGACATGGCTCCAGCAATTCTAACCATGTGGGTTCTGTCTTTGAGCCAGTTTGCAACCCATCTAGTGACATAGGGGTTTATATTTAAGCTGGTGAGCTTATCTATAATGCCCGAATGGGGTATTGTAATGCAAGGCTTTTGCGAGGTCCAGGTAGGCTGTGTGGACCATATAATAAATGTATCACTGTCACCTTCATAAACTCATCATGGACATTATTATAGATAAAACAATTATCTCTTCATTATATCAGTACCTGGCACTGTAGTGTAGATTGTATTCTCACTCCCTTCATAGCAGTATGTACAGCAGATACAAAATATTCTCTTCTTAATAAAAAAAAAAAAAAAAACATATTTTGCTCAGAATAAAGATGATTGTCCATTGGATTCTGTTATATGTCAGATAATGAAAAATTGCAAAGCTTTAACTTAACCTATTAACATAACCAGATACAAGATTTGCGAAGAGTTAAAACAGATGCAGGACAACCATTAGCCAGCATGGCCTAACTGCTAATCTCTGCACTGGCTTTACCAAAGGCTGATATCACATATATTTATTACTACAGTATGTAAGCTAAACAATGCATTAGTTCACACTTGGGTCGCAAATATATTTATAATATCCAGCTCCAGCAAGCTGGTAACATTTCTCCACATGTATAGCAAATATGGGGAATATTGCACAAAAACCTAAAGGTTGAAAGATTTTCAAATCATTCTGACCAATAATGACACAGGTGGGAAATACATTAGTATTTAAGGAATTAATGACAACTCACTCTTGTGGCATGGCAGAAAATATTAATAAATAAAAATGTATAAGAAGAAGAAATGGTGGTGATAAACATTATTCCATATTATATTCAGGAATAATAATATTTAACAGTTAATCAGGTAGGTGTCTTATTGATAAATGGTAGTATTACTAGAAAGACTGATATTTAGTTAAGAGATTAAATTCCAATTAGAATAGTCCCTTGTTTGTTGTTATAAACAGTGACTCAGTACCCTAATTATCTGAGCAGTTAATTGCCCAACAAGTAAAAATATAAGTATGCTCATTAGGAAAACATTCAATTTACTACTTACTACTCTGATTTAAATAGCCAAGCAAGCAGTTAAAAAATGATGTAAACATTAGGTAGTGGTATTTAACAATGTCGTACCCCTGCAGTAACTAAATATGGTACAGATTCCACTTAGGCATATTGTAGTATTTGCGTCTTTCGGCTTTTCCCGGTTAGGGGTCGCCACAGCGGAACTCTGGTCCACTAATGATTGGCAGTAGATTTTTATGTGCCGAGTTGCCAGCCCTGACACACAACCTTCAACGAAGGTATGCCCATTCACGCATGTCTCCACACAGAAGACGCTTTAGCTGAGAATCGAACAGGGCAATGTCTTACTGTGAGGCGACAACGCTACCGCAGCACCACCACCATATAAAATAGTTTATTCTAAATGGCTGAAGGCCTTTTGGATAATGGCTTTGCTCAGAAATGGAAATATATTTAATTTTTAAAATAGATGCTATAAGAAAAGTGATAAAAGATTGGTGTCACCACACATTGGAACATAGGACGTTCTTTTCCCCTAAAGACAGAGAACATGAAACTATGCAAATAACAAGTAAAATCATGAAACAGGAACACTGAGGTCACATAGAGTTTTTTCTTCTTTCATCAGTAATACCAAGATGGCCTTCATTGTGATAATCAGAGACCTATATGTCAAGATCTGAGAAAGCTGTAGGCTTTACTTTCTAAGACACAAACAGATTGGATGAGTTTAAATGATAACACAATTGTATTAAAATTTCTTGAGAAACTGAGGTACTGACTTATCCTAGTAGTTCCTGATTTTATATGTTCTGCCACAAGCAAAAACTGATGTTGCTGTTTATATTTTCATATGCACATGCTTTTAAAGATGTAGAAAGTTTAAAATTGACGTGCAATATAAGAGGTGAAATATAACATATCTGAGAGGACATCTGCAATGACTTGATGAACTGTAGACTGATGACATAAAGAAAAGTATACTTTATTCAAAGTGTATATCCTGTCTGAAAAAATAAATTCTGAACATATGGCACTATTTAATTTTTAGAGGTGACTCAGTAAAGAGAATTTGATATTAATTGATGCAATTAAAGCACATTTTAGCCAGGAAAAAAACTTCAGTTAAATGTGTTATGACTTGCCTTAAAGAATGGAAAACTATAAAGTATATATATTAATTATTATACATATAAATCTGTATTTCCATGTGGGGACTAGAGTTTCTTTGAGTTCCATTACTAAAAGAGGCTCAAATAGTTCCCTGACTTTAATTGAATCCAGTATAACTGTACATTCAGTCATACTGCCAAAGGGCTATGTCCAAAGTTAATGCTGGAAACAGCAGGGAGGGATGGCATCATATCAATATTAAGCTTCTAACCTTAAAAGAAAAAAAATGGTGACATGCTGCTATTGTACCATGAGAGTGACTTATTATTTTTCTGCACAGAACCCTAATATCCTGCTATACAATCCTTTAATCAAAGAAATACTGAAAATGGAGAGTTCTTTTACCATTAAGAGCCTGTAGGGTACTTTCCACTGCAACAATAAAGTGACTGACAGGACATAATTTCATAAAACGTACCTTCACGATAAAGGATTGCAGTAAATGAAAGGAAATATTGTGCCCTCAAATCATTTCTGCTTTATGTAATGTACAAGCCCAGAGAAGGATAGGATAAATGCATATAAACACATATACATTTGTAATTAATAAACTGGTAAACAAACCATTAAACCAATAAATAAAGAAATAAAAAGGTAAATAAAAAAATCAACACCCTTTCTTATGAATTCAGAGAATAAAATCATTTTCAAAAAATGGTGCTGATTGTACTTTTGGTGAGCAACATGATTTTCAGTCCAACCATTTTTTAGGCCCACATATTGCCTTTGTTGTTTACATCTGCCTATGTATTCCCCCATGAATCCTATTTGTTCCTCTTCCTGTGAAGGTGATGTAATCCTATCATGCAGTTTACAACAGGTGAGCTTTCTCTCATGATTTGAATAGGAATCATACAAAGGGAGGGACACTTCATAAAAAAAATAATTAATTTGACAAGTGCTTTTTTCACTAAAAGTGCTTTTTAAAATATTCCACAACCATCTATCTCCAGATAAATGATAGTATTTCACCCGACATAGCTGTGGAACCTGTGTACATAGGGATAAAGCCCTTACTGTGCCTCAGAAGATCTATTTTCAATTAATGGACCAGATGAGGGAAGTTCACAGGGGCAGGATGGGAGCGAGTGACCAGTGCCGACTCACCCATCCTGAGGGAAGGCAGGCTGCCTTGGCTCACTGCAATAGCAATGCTAAGAACTAGGCAAGTTCCACACTGCAGCTTGGGTTAGGAGGGTGTACATGTATAGAAATATGCAACTACTTCTGTAAAACAGCTATTCCAGAGCTTGCAAGGTTCCCATAGGGTGGTGGGGTTTATCATACCCATCATTTAGTATACTGCCCCATTCTGCAAGTACCTGACCAGACATATGTAGCAGTTGGAATGCTTACAAAGGCTCCTTATCAGGAGAATCCAGGGTATAAACACACTGACATATACAGACACCTTGGAGCATAATCTCTATACTTTATCTACTACAGGTTACTGAGAGGCTATATATGCCTGGCATCCCCAAATCCAGCTCTGATAGACCTTTTGCACATCTGCAAAATGAACACCATCAGAACCACTAGATCCAAGGATTTAAATTTTGCTTGTGACATAAATAAGACATGTTTGTGAGACAGATATGTCTCTCAGAGGATCCCCATGGTCTGGAACAGAAAGAGTCCATCCCTAACCCTACTTAAGCATGACCTGGACCAATGGATGGGACACTGGAAATTCTCTCCAGGTGTGGTCCCCATGTCTCTGATAGACAGAGACTGACAGTAATACCCATATAACCTACTGCCTAACTAAAATACCCCTTCCTAATAAATGCCAATGATACACAGGGACACAATTGGGTAGGGTTGTGCTGCTAAGCTTATAAAGGCCTGTGTGGTTGTTACCCTAGTATACTCCTATTTACCTATGAACCTCTGGTAGCGTTGTGCAGCTAGGCTTATAAAGGCCTGTGTGGTTGTTAGTCTAGTATACTCCTATGAACCTCTGGTAGGGTTGCACAACTAGGCTTATAAAGGCCTGTGTGGTTGTTAGTCTAGTATACTCCTATGAATCTATGAACCTCTGGTAGGGTTGTATAGCTAGTCTTATAAAGGCCTGTGTGGTTGTTAGCCTAGTATACTCCTATGAACCTCTGGTAGGGTTGCACGGCTAGGCTCATAAAGGCCTGTGCGGTTGTTAGCCTAGTATACCCCTATGAACCTCTGATAGAGTTGCATGGCTAGGCTTATAAAGGCATGTGTGGTTGTTAGCCTAGTATATGCCTATGAACCTCTGGTAAGGTTGCACGGCTAGGCTTATAAAGGCCTGTGGGGTTGATAGCCTAGTATACTCCTTTGAACCTCTGGTAGAGTTGCATGGCTAGGCTTATAAAGACCTGTGTGGTTGTTAGCCTAGTATACTTTTATGAACCTCTGGTGTGGTTGCATGGCTAGGCTTATAAAGGCCTGTGTGGTTGTTAGCCTAGTATACTCCTGTGAACCTCTGGTAGGGTTGCATGGCTAGGCTTATAAAGGCCTGTGTGGTTGTTAGCATAGCATACTCCTATGAACCTATGAACCTCTGGTAGGGTTGCATGGCTAGGCTTATAAAGGCCTGTGTGGTTGTTAGCCTAGTATACTCCTATGACCCTCTGGTAGGGTTGCACGGCTAGGCTTATAAAAGCCTGTGTGGTTGTTAGCCAAGTATACACCTATGAACCTCTGGTAGGGTTGCATGACTAGGCTTATAAAGGCCTGTGTGGTTGTTAGCCTAGTATACTCCTATGACCCTCTGGTAGGGTTGCACGGCTAGGCTTATAAAAGCCTGTGTGGTTGTTAGCCAAGTATACACCTATGAACCTCTGGTAGGGTTGCATGACTAGGCTTATAAAGGCCTGTGTGGTTGTTAGCCTAGCATACTCCTATGAACCTCTGGTAGGATTGCATGACTAGGCTTATAAAGGCCTGTGTGGTTGTTAGCCTAGCGGACTCCTACGAACCTCTGGTAGGGTTGCATGGCTAGGCGTATAAAGGCCTGTGAGGTTGTTAGCCTAGCATACTCCTATGAACCTCTGGTAGGGTTGCATGGCTAGGCTTATAAAGGCCTGTGTTGTTGTTAGCCTAGTATAGGTTCATAGGTTCATAGGTTCATACTAGGCTATCTGCCCGAGGGCATTTATAAGCCTAGCCCATAGTTTTGTGGCTTACGCCACCCCTTAGTTTGGAGAAACTATGCCCATTATTTAGCTGTGCCTCTGTCAAGCAGTGACACTGAGGTAACCCCTGGGGTGTATCTGCGATCTCCCATCCATTGGTCAAGATTCCTCTTGAACAAGGCCAGCGAGGTGCTCTGCCTCACATAAACCGGGATTTTGTTCCACAGCATAGGGAGTCTTTGGGTGATGAATCTATCCCTCCAGCACGTCCTATTAATAACCGTGTCGAGGTTTAAGTCACCCGCCCTTGTGGCTCTAAGGGATCTAGATTTTTTGAGATGAAGCATATTCATCAAATCTGGGTTTGACATGGCCTTGTATGTCAGGCACAGGTCACCTCTGAGTAAACGGTACGCAACTGAATATAACTGGAGTTCTTTCAGTCGGGCAGCATAAGACAGATTTTTGAGACCCTTTATCCTTTTGGTGAGGAACTTTTGTGGCCTCTCCAGCTGCTGCAAGTGTCGGGTCAGATACATTCCGAATGGGGCATTGTACTCAATCATTGGTCTGATGAGTGATGAGTACAGGGAGACTATGACTTCCCTTGATCTAGATGTGAATCCCTTCATGATAAGGTGGGCAATGTAGAAGGTCTTCCTAACTACTTTAGCAATATGAGTGTCGAATGAAAGGCTACTGTCAACCTGGGTTCCCAGGTCCCTAATAACTTCTTCTGTGTTCAGGGGATTACCACCTATATGGTAGCTAGGGGTAACCTTATTTTTCCCGAAGGGTATGACTATGCATTTCTTGGCATTTAACTTGAGGCCATGGCTCTGGCACCAGTTATCCATTTCTGTGAGACCCTTCTGAAGGATATCTGTGTCGGATGTGTTTTCAACTACGGCGCCTAGTTTGCAGTCATCTGCAAACTTTGTCAGCCATAACCCTCCTGTGTTTGCTTGTACTTCAGAAAAGTAGATGCCAAACAAGAGTGGGCCCAGGACTGAGCCCTGTGGGACACCACTTGTGACAGGCTTAGAGTCTGACATGGCGCCAGCAACTCTGACCCTGTGGGTTCTGTCACTCAGCCAGTTTGCAACCCATCTTGTAATGTATGGGTTTACATTTAAGTTGATGAGTTTTTCAATGATACCCGAGTGGGGTATTGTATTGAAAGCCTTCGCCAGGTCTAGGTAGGCTGTATGGACTGCCTTTCCCTCGTCAATGGCCTTGGTGACTGTTTCGAAAAAGTCAACCAAGTTTAAAAGGCATGATCTGCCTTTGACAAAGCCAAACTGGGTTGGATCCAGTCTGCAAATTCCCTATGTCTTTATTTATGAGATCCATTATGATCCTTTCCATGGCTTTGCAGATCAGGCTTGTCAAGCTAATGGGACGGTAATTTCCAGGGTCGGTGGAGGCACCGCCTTTGTGGAGTGGGACCACAGTCGCTGTGCGCCACTCCCTGGGTACGTATCCGGAGGTGAGACTAAGATTAAACAGCTGTCCTAACTGTGGGTTTAATTCCTCGTTGAGTTCATGGAGCACACAGCCGGGGACACCATCAGGTCCCATGGATGCTGTGTTCTTTGCCTTGGAGAGAGCAGTTCTCACCTGAGCGTTAGAGATGTTTGGGGGGGCTACAATCATTTGGTATAGATATCTCTCCTTTAGGGGGGAGGGGGGGAGAAGTTTGCACTGAACCTGTCAGCCAGTATGTTGGCAATGTCTGTAGGATCAGTAATCTTCACATCATTTTGAACTAATTCTGAGCATATCTGGGAGTTTCCTCCTAGGTTTCTGACATAGCTAAAGAATGCCTTATGGTTGTCTTTAGAGTCCTTAGCTATTTTTTTCTCAAAATTAGCTTTGGATGATTTTATGAGAGCTCTTAGCTTTTTACTTATAGTGATCAGCTTACCTTTTAAGGATTTTGCTCTATCTTGTAGTAGCTTTCTCCTTTTGTTGTAGAGTTTGTTTATGGCTGGGGTCCACCAGACTGGACGCTTGCCTTTGGTACAAAGAGTCTTTGTTTTGTTTGGGATTGCCTGATCCATGCAGCCCTGCAGGTGCTGGTAGAAGGCATTTGTAAGTGATTCAGTGGTTTGAGTAGTGTTAACCGCCGGCTCAGGGGCCTTAAAGGAGACCACACTAGTCTTTAGAAGTGTGAAGTCAGCTTTCGAGAAGTTCTTTACTGTGGTCTTTTTCATTTCGAGTGGGGGCGGGATGAGGACCTCCAGCGAGATTAGTTTGTGATCAGATCTCACCAGTGAGGGGTATACTTCTGGCATTGAACATTGTGCTCCCATGTTCGTGATGATGAGATCAAGTATGTTCTCTCCTCTTGTGGGGATGGTGACTAGTTGTTCCATGGCATTTGAGTTTATGAATTCCAGGAACTTTTGGGCTAGAGTGTTTGGGCTTGAGTAGTGTTCCCAGTCTATATTAGGGTAGTTGAAGTCACCTAGTATGATGGTGTTCGAGATACATTTATCCCTCCAGTGTTTTCAGGAAGGCCATATGAGGTTCCTGAGTTTGCGAGGGTGGCCTGTAACATGCTACAATTTGCAGAGCAGTCTTGCCTATGGTTAATTGCACCTGGATGGTTTCCGATGCATCGTGCGATGCCACCAATCTTGAGGTGTGGGTGTCCTTGATGAATATGGATACCCCTCCTCCTTTCTTGGTATTGTCCGGGTTTTGTGGCCGGAACGCATGATATGAGGTAAAACCTGATAGTGCTGGGGTGCTCTCAGGAGCCTTGAACCAGGTTTCTGTCACAGCACAGACATCGATGTTCTCCATACTGAGAAGGGCCTCGAGTCGTGCATCTTGAGGTTGAGACTTCTGGCATTGAGCAGCATTACCCTTAGTTTTTTTCTTTGTTTTGTTTTAGGGTGGTAGGTTTAGAATTTGAGCCTTGCCTAAAAAAGGCACTATGGGGTGGCAAGAGCCTTTGCCAAAATCCGAATCCCAGGGTGACAAGTGCAAGCCGTCCCTTGAAGCAGCGTGGCTTGTCCAGCATGTCATCCCAGGCAGACAGACATTGGATCCCCTTTGAATGACACCAGAGTTTAAGCCAATTGTTAAAGCTGATCATCTTATTTCTGTATTGTGGCATCATTCTTGGTGAAGGTAGGATACTGCTCAAGGTCAGGGTCATACCTGCCTGGGCTACATAATCAGAGAGCTCCTCTATGTCTCTTTTCATGTAGTCCAGGGAGGTACGTCTCAGGTCGTTTACACCAGCGTGGACAATGATTGAGTCATACTTGTACCTGCTGTTGAGAGACCTGAGTGCATGCTTTATGTGGCGGATTCTAGCACCCGACAGGCAGCTTACTGTGACCTTCTCCTTACTCAGTCTGGTGAGTGGGACGTCAGTGTGTCTGACTATGGAGTCACCAATGACTAGTGTGTCTGTAATAGTGTTTGGCCTTAAGGGCTGTGACTGCTTGACACTCTGACTGTGTGGTCTATGTGTTGCAGGTGTTGTGTTCTGAGGTGGTAGTTGTTTGGGTGTCTGCTTTGGTGGCCTCTGCTGTTTTGGTAGATTTTTGATCAGAGCCTCCGAGTATGTCTTTGTGTGTTTATGTGTATGATTTGAGGTTGTGATGGTATTATGTGAGACTGGGTCTA
Organism: Protopterus annectens; assembly: GCF_019279795.1. Lineage (NCBI taxonomy): Eukaryota > Metazoa > Chordata > Ceratodontiformes > Protopteridae > Protopterus > Protopterus annectens. The sequence goes on along the minus strand of NC_056741.1, from coordinate 1,143,353,946 downwards.
TAGTGTGTGTGGTTACCTTCTCCTCCTGTCTGGTCTTGCCAGTCCTATGTTGAGAGAGCTCAGCCTCCAGTTTGGCTGTATAGTTGCATCTCTCGCATGTATTTGTGTTTTGTGGGAGGAGGAGAGGGTTGTCTGTGTACATGAGGCAATTGTAACATTGCCTCAATAATCCCAGGTTCACCAGCTGAGCAGGAGAGGACATTAGCAACTGATCCCTCGACATGCTAGAAGGAATAGACAGAAAAACTTAAAAAAAGGTTTTGGGGGATGTGGGTGACCGAGAAATGGGGTTTGCTTTTTTTGGGGTACTTTCTATAACAAGAGTGCTGTATCGAGGTGATAAGTACTGTAGGAGCAAGTGTTTAGCTATACAGATAGAGAATAGTCTACTTGGGAGTCAAGTAGAGATAATTTATAGTTGTAGGATACACTAAATAGAACAGTAGTATACTTTGAGGAAGGTAGTTTTAAGGGAAAATTTGAAGAGTGAACTTTAGGTAGCCCTAATAGTTTAAATCTGCTTAACCGGCGCTGCCCTAGTGTGCAACGGTAGCAGCTCCGCGCTAAAGCGCGCTAACGCGTGCTTTATAGCAGGGGGCTGGAAAAAAACAGGAATAAAAAATACTTATGATCAAGAAAGTTGTTTTTTCTGCTCTCTGCTGGCTTAGGAACTCTGCAGGGGACCACGAGGAGCTATGCCAAGTTCTCTAATGCCAGAAAAGCCCGCCAAAGCGTGCTTTATAGCAGGGGGCTGGAAAAAACAGGAAATGACCCAAAATGGCCAACAAATTACAAGTTGCTGCTTCTAACCACTCCTCTGAGGACAAACAAGCAGCTCAGTACTCCCCACTCCCACTGGTGAGTAAAGAAACTACCTCTGGCCACACAAGAAAATGGAGGAACACAGAAACCAAATACAAAGCCCAGGGATCAGCAAAATCTGATCACTGGAACAACTAGCAAGTAAAGTTTAGGAAAGGAGAAATATTTTTTGTTTTTTTTGTTTTTTTCAAACAGACAGGAAAAATGCAGTAAATGCTTTGTTTTCGACTAAATTGCTATCAAAGGCTGGTACACTTGAGTGTATTAGCTTGTTTGTTACTTTTAAGCAATACTTTAGCCCACAAGTGCAATCAACAATATAAGCTCACAAACACAGGAAAATAAGGCAATAAAACAGTAATAAAGGCACAAACAGTAGTCGAAAAGCTCAAAAGATCAAAAAATGCAAACTAAAAGTTTAAAAAATACTTATGATCAAGAAAGTTGTTTTTTCTGCTCTCTGCTGGCTTAGGAACTCTGCAGGGGACCACGAGGAGCTATGCCAAGTTCTCTAATGCCAGAAAAGCCCGCCAAAGCGTGCTTTATAGCAGGGGGCTGGAAAAAACAGGAAATGACCCAAAATCCTATGAACCTGTGGTAGGGTTAGACGGCTAGGCTTATAAAGGCCTGTGTGGTTGTTAGCCTAGTATACTCCTATGAACCTCTGGTAGGGTTGCATGGCTAGGCTTATAAAGGCCTGCGTGGTTGTTAGCCTAGTATATTCCTATGAACCTCTGGTAGGGTTGCATGGCTAGGCTCATAAAGGCCTGTGTGGTTGTTAGCCTAGCATACTCCTATGAACCTCTGGTAGGATTGCATGGCTAGGCTTATAAAGGCCTGTGTAGTTGTTAGCCTAGCATACTCCTATGAACCTCTGGTAGGGTTGCATGGCTAGACTTATAAAGGCCTGTGTGGTTGTTAGCATAGCATACTCCTATGAACCTCTGGTAGGGTTGCATGGCTAGACTTATAAAGGACTGTGTGGTTGTTAGCCTAGTATACTCCTATGAACCTCTGGTAGGGTTGCACAGCTAGGCTTATAAAGGCCTGTGTGTTTGTTAGCCTAGTATACTTTTATGAACCTCTGATAGGGTTGCACTGCTAGGCTTATAAAAGCCTGTGTGGTTGTTAGCCTAGTATACTCCTATGAACCTCTGGTAGGGTTGCATGGCTAGGCTTATAAAGGCCTGTATGGTTGTTAGCCTAGCATACTCCTATGAACCTCTGGTAGAGTTGCATGGCTAGGCTTATAAAGGCCTGTGTTGTTGTTAGCCTAGCATACTCCTATGAACCTCTGGTAGAGTTGCATGGCTAGGCTTATAAAGGCCTGTGTGGTTGTTAGCATAGCATACTCCTATGAACCTATGAACCTCTGGTAGGGTTGCATGGCTAGGCTTATAAAGGCCTGTGTGGTTGTTAGCCTAGCATACTCCTATGAACCTATGAACCTCTGGTAGCAGTATGATGCTGCATCAGCATCCTCAACCTCATCAGTGGCCCCTAACATTGAGTTGAGCTCAGGGGATGCTAACGTAGGTCTGGTAGACGTGGTAAGTGATATGATGAGCTGATGGCACCTGGTGGACCACTTCAGAGAGGCAAGAAGGGGAAGAATTTCACCCCAAGTGAAGATGTGCAACCTTTTTGAGCAGTTTTAACTCTAAAAATACTGTAGTTGTACATATGAAAACTGTCTAGAATTTAGCAGCTTCATGCAAAGTTCATTCTCAAACCGAAATCCTAGTTAGTAGTTTATACACAAAGGTATGGAATCTATAAATCATTGCCTAGTATTTTATGTGGCCTTCCATTACTGAAAGATCTTTACGTACTGGAAGTTCAGGATTGCGGTGTACTGGGACCAAGGAAATGCATGCTTTACTATGAATTGTAATGCCACAGGATTCTTATTATTTTAAATGTTGAAAATACAAACCACTGAACTGTTACATGATGAGATGAGACTCAGCTGCTGTTCGCTCTTCATTGTTTTAAAGGGAGATAAGAGCAGAGACCTGACATATCCACTGAACAGAGTAATTCAGTTTTTAACTTAATTGTAGTAGCCTGAGGTGGCCGAGAAATCAAGCAGCTATTGTACAAAGCTAGTGTTACATACATACAGCCTTGTTAAATTCACCGAGGAAAACCAGCTCCACTTGCACCATGTACAAAGCAATTTACTTGATTTCTCATGGCGCAAATAAGAGCAATGTGATTCAATAAAATCTACATTTTCTGTATTTACTCTGTCAGTTCTGCCTTACTGAGTTAAGCAGTGGGCCCATGTTAAGCTTTTGCAGTCCTTAATAAATCTAAGGCTTGCAGATAAGTCATCAGTACATTCCGTAAAACAACAAGCATACAGAAATCATGTGGGATTGCCAAGAGAACCAAGCCAGTTTGAGCAGGAAATTCTTCTGTGAATGTATTTCACAACAGCAGATTTCATACATTTAAAACAGTTTTTGAAGAGTAACTTAAATTTTTCCCCTTCTATGCTCCAGATCACTTTCTATAGTATACCAGGTAACTTATGGAAAGTGTTTTCCACTGAGCATAGATGGAAGAATGATGAAACTGCGCATTCAGTTTGCCATAGATGTATTTTAAACATTACATATATATCTGTACTGTGCCCTGTTAATTAAGTCTGCTGGACTAAAATCAAATGAAGAAGTAAACATGACAAGATATGGTAAGTTAATGAATCAGTAAAGCAGCAGATAGCAGAACAAAAACGGATGACTGGTTTGTTAAGAAATCTAATGATCCTGCATATTAAGCTGTTAATGCCAACTCAACTCCAGCTCTTTGCCATTTTTGGTATGTTTGTGTAAACTCTACTTTTGAGGTTGCAGACTATTTGTGGATAAGGATATCATTTATTTAGGATATGCAATTTTGGTTCTTAGTCAGTCTGTGGAATCTGAGCTCCTACCTGGGATTTTTTTGGTCAGGAAGCGTTATGGTTTTTCAACCTGAGTGATGCGTTTGGATAGGGGCATGCTAAACTGATTAGAAATGAGTAGAGAGGAGAGCAATCATTTCTTTGGATCTACATAATATACCTTTAGTAATTAACTGAGCCAAGTAGAATGATTTCCTAACAAAAGTGATAAGTGGTTGTCAAATGAGAGTTCATTATCTATGGATGCCTCTAGGTCCCTAATAAGGATATCAGCTTTGAGAGAGGTATTTTTATGTGGTAGGTACAGTGGTGTTCTTGTTTCCCAAAGAGAAATACTACAGTTTTTAGCACTTACTTTGAATCCATAGTCATGTCAGCAAGTACTAGTGCAATTTGACCCTCCTACAGCATATGAGTCAGGTTGCACATCAAAGAATTATGCTGAAGATTACAAGACTCAATACTGAGCCCTATGGGATGACAGTACAGGTGTGTTAAAGGAAAGTGTGCTACCAACCCTCATATATGTGTTCTCTCAGTGATCCAGTTTGCTGCTAAAAGGGTTACATAGGGATTAATATTCAGTCAGGTTAGCTTTTCAATAATACCATGGTATTGAAGAGTGTCTAAGGCCTTAACTGGATGCAGGCAGGCGGTGCACCCCCCCCCCCCCGCGCCAAAGAAGTCCAACAGATTCAGTACACAGGACTTTGCCTTTACAAAGCTAAATTGATTGGGGTTGGAGCACTGCAGACTAAATTTTTCATTATTTATTAGATTCATTATAATATGCTCCATAACTTTACAAATAATACTGGCAAGAGTAATTAGTTTGTACTTACCAGTGTTGCTGGTAGGGCCCCCCTTGAGTACAGGCACTACATTGGCTATTCTGTATGCTTCAGAAGTGTACTGGGAGAGGAGGCTAAGACTGAATAGGTTTAAAACAAAATTGTTGAAGATGGACATGGAGTGGGACTGTGGAATAGGAAGGTAATACAGACAGTAAATGCAATGGGGGGAGACTGGGAAGAACTTGGAAAGACAATTTATCAGCAACTGTGATGTCCTTTCAGTCAAAGTAGGTTGCCCCACATGAGATCAGTTCTGTGCACTACTATATATTATTTCTGAAATACATAATATAATCAGAAAAAGCTATCTGGTTGTCTTTAGAAGAGGTGGTAATATTCAGTTTACATTTGCCTTGGCAAGTTTTGAGCTGGAACTCTATACAGAACAGTTTAAGCTCACTTTCTTAATGGGGAGACTTGAACTTAATCCTTTAATGTGCAAAGTTTTTTTTTTTTTTTTTACTGTGGAGTTTATTAATACTGGGGTTCCACCATAGGAGCTTATTCTTAAAATGTCCTTCCCTCTTATGGTGCATAGGGACTGATACCTGATTGTAGGAGATAGAGAGAGAGAGAATAAAAGTCCATGCTATAAGCAACTGCTATTGTTGAAGGGTCACTGGGGGCATATGCATGCAAGAGTGCTAGGAGGCTAACCTTAGACAAGTCAATGTATACTGGATGGATGGATGGAATCATTGGCTGGGACTTAAGGAATGGTCTCATTTAATAATAGATGGCAGACTTTGAGTATAGAGCAGGCAGAGGCTATACTTGTATGCATAAGAGCAAGGATATTAAAACTTCTTGTCAGAGAGGACACGATTTGTCAAGGAAGTTGGCATTAATAAAGGTAAGGAACTGCTGTGCATCCATCCATCCTCAACCTCTTTTCCCATTTTTGCACATGGGGTTGGGGTGTCGCTTCAGCAGTGGCAATCATCTCGAGCTAAGGTTTACACCACCGGGTGGCTAGCCCTGCCGTGCTGTGCATATGTCTGTGTTCCCCCATTATTTATGGCTTAGTCCAGATTTCTTGCTTTATAAGGTTGACATGTATTTTGAGAGTTAGTATATATGTAGTTAAAGTCACCCAGAATAATTATATTAGGTTCCAAATGTGGGAACCTTAGCTTGCTGAGGTAGGTGTTAAGGTCAGTGGGAAACACAGAAGAGGTTTGATAGTTTCAAATAAAATTATAACTGGTCTTACTTATTGCTAAAAGGATATCCATAGGTTTGAGGTTATTGGCATGCAGAATTTGCCTTGAGGTAATGATATTGCTATGCCTTGGCCATTGCCAGAGGATCTAAGTGAATGCTAGATGCTAAATCTAGGTAAAGAAAGAGTATTCTTATTTACATTAAAGATCCCCTTAGCAGTCCCTGCTAACCCTAACTCTGCCCCTGCCCTAACTTTAACCTGCATCTTAACTTAAAAAAGCTCTTCCCGTAACGCTACCACTACACAAGACAGCTCAACATTCACCATATATACACACACATGGAAACGCATGCATATATGTAAATGCATACACCAAATCTGTTCTCCCTGACTTAACCCTGACTCTAACCCCAAACACTTACAACTACACATGTACACTTAATCTATCCCCTTACCTAATGCTTACTGTAACCCTAACCCACACGTATTCAAACAAATACACTCACATACATCTAGTGTACATCCCAATTACCTGCTTTGACAAGGCAAATATCTGACAAAATGTCTGTATGATAAACTGATCCAGCAAGACAGAGGGACTCCAAAATGGCCAGTTTCAATAAAAAAAATTTATTGTCGACACTACAAGCGCTTTCACTGACTAAGCTGCTTTTTCAGGTAATGTCTATCAAACTAAAAAACTCAGTTTAAATACCATATACTACCTCCCTTGATTAATCATGTGACATCAAGGCACTCAAATTATTTAAACAAAAATATATGCATAGCACCTAAGTACAGGAATCATAATACAGTCATAAAAATGCATATGTAACAAAAAAAAAAAAAATATATATATATATATATATATATATATATATATATATATATATAAAACATAAAAATACAATAATACAAAAGCAAAAAACATTCAATGTCTTAAGTTCCTAGATTTCAGCTTAGGTTTTATAGAGACCACATCATTGAGTCCATGCCCACTATCACCTTTCAGTCTAATAATCTATTTAGACTCAAGCTGCTCAGTACTGTTCCTGATGTCACCTCCTCTTAATGTCTCGTGCACTCTCCCTATAGCCTGCTCAGTACTATTCCTGATGTCACCTCCTCTTAATGTCTCGTGCACCCTCCCTGTAACCTGCTCAGTACTATTCCTGATGTCACCTCCTCTTAATGTCTCGTGCACCCTCCCTGTAACCTGCTCAGTACTATTCCTAATGTCACCTCCTCTTAATGTCTCGTGCACCTTTCCTATAACCTGCTCAGTACTATTCCTGATGTCGCCTCCTCTTAATGTCTCGTGCACCCTCCCTATAACCTGCTCAGTACTATTCCTGATGTCACCTCCTCTTAATGCCTCATGCCCCCTCTCTATAACCTGCTTAGTACTATTCCTGATGTCACCTCCTCTTAATGTCTCGTGTGCCCTCCCTATAACCTGCTCAGTACTATTCCTGATGTCACCTCCTCTTACTGTCTTGTGCACCCTCCCTATAACCTGCTCAGTACTATTCCTGATGTCGCCTCCTCTTAATGTCTCATGCACCCTCCCTATAACCTGCTCAGTACTATTCCTGATGTCACCTCCTCTTAATGTCTTGTGCACCCTCCCTATAACCTGCTCAGTACTATTCCTGATGTCACCTCCTCTTAATGCCTCATGCCCCCTCTCTATAACCTGCTTAGTACTATTCCTGATGTCACCTCCTCTTAATGTCTCGTGTGCCCTCCCTATAACCTGCTCAGTACTATTCCTGATGTCACCTCCTCTTAATGTCTCATGCACCCTCCCTATAACCTGCTCAGTACTATTCCTGATGTCTCCTCCTCTTAATGTCTCGTGTACCCTCCCTATAACCTGCTCAGTACTATTCCTGATGTCACCTCCTCTTACAGTTTCGTGCATCCTCCCTATAACCTGCTCAGTACTATTCCTGATGTCACCTCCTCTTAATGTCTCGTGCACCCTCCCTATAACCTGCTCAGTACTATTCCTGATGTCACCTCCTCTTAATGTCTCATGCACCCTCCCTATAACCTGCTCAGTACTATTCCTGATGTCACCTCCTCTTAATGCCTCATGCCCCCTCTCTATAACCTGCTTAGTACTATTCCTGATGTCACCTCCTCTTAATGTCTCGTGTGCCCTCCCTATAACCTGCTCAGTACTATTCCTGATGTCACCTCCTCTTACTGTCTTGTGCACCCTCCCTATAACCTGCTCAGTACTATTCCCGATGTCACCTCCTCTTAATGTCTCGTGTACCCTCCCTATAACCTGCTCAGTACTATTCCTGATGTCACCTCCTCTTACTGTCTCGTGCACCCTCCCTATAACCTGCTCAGTACTATTCCTGATGTCACCTCCTCTTAATGCCTCATGCCCCCTCTCTATAACCTGCTTAGTACTATTCCTGATGTCGCCTCCTCTTAGTGTCTCGTGTACCCTCCCTATAACCTGCTCAGTACTATTCCTGATGTCACCTCCTCTTAATGTCTCATGCACCCTCCCTATAACCTGCTCAGTACAATTCCTGATGTCACCTCCTCTTAATGTCTCGTGCACCCTCCCTGTAACCTGCTCAGTACTATTCCTGATGTCACCTCCTCTTAATGTCTCGTGCACCCTCCCTATAACCTGCTCAGTACTATTCCTGATGTCACCTCCTCTTAATGTCTCGTGCACCCTCCCTATAACCTGCTCAGTACTATTCCTGATGTCACCTCCTCTTACTGTCTCGTGCACCCTCTCTATAACCTGCTCAGTACTATTCCTGATGTCACCTCCTCTTAATGTCTCATGCACCCTCCCTATAACCTGCTCAGTACTATTCCTGATGTCACCTCCTCTTACTGTCTCGTGCACCCTCTCTATAACCTGCTCAGTACTATTCCTGATGTCACCTCCTCTTAATGTCTCATGCACCTCCCTATAACCTGCTCAGTACTATTCCTGATGTCACCTCCTCTTAATGTCTCATGCACCCTCCCTATAACCTGCTCAGTACTATTCCTGATGTCACCTCCTCTTAATGTCTCGTGCACCCTCCCTGTAACCTGCTCAGTACTATTCCTGATGTCACCTCCTCTTAATGTCTCGTGCACCCTCCTGTAACCTGCTCAGTACTATTCCTGATGTCACCTCCTCTTAATGTCTCGTGCACCCTCCCTATAACCTGCTCAGTACTATTCCTGATGTCACCTCCTCTTAATGTCTCGTGCACCTTTCCTATAACCTGCTCAGTGCTATTCCTGATGTCACCTCCTCTTAATGTCTCGTGCACCCTCCCTGTAACCTGCTCAGTACTATTCCTGATGTTACCTCCTCTTAATGTCTCATGCACCCTCCCTATAACCTGCTCAGTACTATTCCTGATGTCACCTCCTCTTAATGCCTCATGCCCCCTCTCTATAAACTGCTTAGTACTATTCCTGATGTCGCCTCCTCTTAATGTCTCATGTACCCTCCCTATAACCTGCTCAGTACTATTCCTGATGTCACCTCCTCTTACTGTCTCGTGCACCCTCTCTATAACCTGCTCAGTACTATTCCTGATGTCACCTCCTCTTAATGTCTCATGCACCCTCCCTATAACCTGCTCAGTACTATTCCTGATGTCACCTCCTCTTAATGTCTCATGCACCCTCCCTATAACCTGCTCAGTACTATTCCTGATGTCACCTCCTCTTAATGTCTCATGCACCCTCCCTGTAACCTGCTCAGTACTATTCCTGATGTCACCTCCTCTTAATGTCTCATGCACCCTCCCTATAACCTGCTCAGTACTATTCCTGATGTCACCTCCTCTTAATGTCTCGTGCACCCTCCCTATAACCTGCTCAGTACTATTCCTGATGTCACCTCCTCCCTGCTCAGTACTGTTCCTGATGTCACCTCCTCTTAATGTCTCATGTACTCTCCCTATAACCTGCTCTGTACTGTTCCTGACATCACCTCCTCAAAATGTCTCATGCACTCTCCCTATAACCTGCTCTGTACTGTTCCTGATGTCACCTCCTCTTAATGTCTCGTGCACCCTCTCTATAACCTGCTCAGTACTATTCCTGATGTCACCTCCTCTTAATGTCTCATGCACCCTCCCTATAACCTGCTCAGTACTATTCCTGATGTCACCTCCTCTTACTGTCTCGTGCAGTCTCCCCTATAACCTGCTCAGTACTATTCCTGATGTCACCTCCTCTTAATGTCTCATGCACCCTCCCTATAACCTGCTCAGTACTATTCCTGATGTCACCTCCTCTTAATGTCTCATGCACCCTCCCTATAACCTGCTCAGTACTATTCCTGATGTCACCTTCTCTTAATGTCTCGTGCACCCTCCCTGTAACCTGCTCAGTACTATTCCTGATGTCACCTCCTCTTAATGTCTCGTGCACCCTCCCTATAACCTGCTCAGTACTATTCCTGATGTCACCTCCTCTTAATGTCTCGTGCACCTTTCCTATAACCTGCTCAGTACTATTCCTGATGTCACCTCCTCTTAATGTCTCGTGCACCCTCCCTGTAACCTGCTCAGTACTATTCCTGATGTCACCTCCTCTTAATGTCTCGTGCACCCTCCCTATAACCTGCTCAGTACTATTCCTGATGTCACCTCCTCTTAATGTCTCATGCACCCTCCCTATAACCTGCTCAGTACTATTCCTGATGTCACCTCCTCTTAATGCCTCATGCCCCCTCTCTATAACCTGCTTAGTACTATTCCTGATGTCACCTCCTCTTAATGTCTCGTGTGCCCTCCCTATAAACTGCTCAGTACTATTCCTGATGTCACCTCCTCTTACTGTCTTGTGCACCCTCCCTATAACCTGCTCAGTACTATTCCTGATGTCACCTCCTCTTAATGTCTCGTGTACCCTCCCTATAACCTGCTCAGTACTATTCCTGATGTCACCTCCTCTTACTGTCTCGTGCACCCTCCCTATAACCTGCTCAGTACTATTCCTGATGTCACCTCCTCTTAATGCCTCATGCCCCCTCTCTATAACCTGCTTAGTACTATTCCTGATGTCGCCTCCTCTTAATGTCTCGTGTACCCTCCCTATAACCTGCTCAGTACTATTCCTGATGTCACCTCCTCTTAATGTCTCATGCACCCTCCCTATAACCTGCTCAGTACAATTCCTGATGTCACCTCCTCTTAATGTCTCGTGCACCCTCCCTGTAACCTGCTCAGTACTATTCCTGATGTCACCTCCTCTTAATGTCTCGTGCACCCTCCCTATAACCTGCTCAGTACTATTCCTGATGTCACCTCCTCTTAATGTCTCGTGCACCCTCCCTATAACCTGCTCAGTACTATTCCTGATGTCACCTCCTCTTACTGTCTCTGCACCCTCTCTATAACCTGCTCAGTACTATTCCTGATGTCACCTCCTCTTAATGTCTCATGCACCCTCCCTATAACCTGCTCAGTACTATTCCTGATGTCACCTCCTCTTACTGTCTCGTGCACCCTCTCTATAACCTGCTCAGTACTATTCCTGATGTCACCTCCTCTTAATGTCTCATGCACCCTCCCTATAACCTGCTCAGTACTATTCCTGATGTCACCTCCTCTTAATGTCTCATGCACCCTCCCTATAACCTGCTCAGTACTATTCCTGATGTCACCTCCTCTTAATGTCTCGTGCACCCTCCCTGTAACCTGCTCAGTACTATTCCTGATGTCACCTCCTCTTAATGTCTCGTGCACCCTCCCTGTAACCTGCTCAGTACTATTCCTGATGTCACCTCCTCTTAATGTCTCGTGCACCCTCCCTATAACCTGCTCAGTACTATTCCTGATGTCACCTCCTCTTAATGTCTCGTGCACCTTTCCTATAACCTGCTCAGTGCTATTCCTGATGTCACCTCCTCTTAATGTCTCGTGCACCCTCCCTGTAACCTGCTCAGTACTATTCCTGATGTCACCTCCTCTTAATGTCTCATGCACCCTCCCTATAACCTGCTCAGTACTATTCCTGATGTCACCTCCTCTTAATGCCTCATGCCCCCTCTCTATAAACTGCTTAGTACTATTCCTGATGTCACCTCCTCTTAATGTCTCGTGTGCCCTCCCTATAACCTGCTCAGTACTATTCCTGATGTCACCTCCTCTTACTGTCTTGTGCACCCTCCCTATAACCTGCTCAGTACTATTCCTGATGTCACCTCCTCTTAATGTCTCGTGTACCCTCCCTATAACCTGCTCAGTACTATTCCTGATGT